>NW_015174866.1:570071-575045 GCF_001447785.1 Gekko japonicus | reverse complement strand
CCCTCTGTTAGCCCTTGCAGATTCCCTTGTCAATTTCACTCCCCACCACTCAGCTGTTAGTGAAATTGACAAGGGAAAGCCAGCTGCAGCAGAGAAAAGCAGAGAGGGGAGGGAAAGTAAGAGGAGATCTGGGGAGGGAAAGAAAGGCATTGAAACATGCGCGCCCCCACTTTCCCACCCCTCCCCAAGTTTCTCCGCAGTAGCGGAGAGGCTCAGAGAGGGAAGGAAGGAGGCAAGTTTCCATGCCCTTGTTCTCTGCCCGATCAGGGCACCTGGAGAAGATCAGGCAGGGAACTCAGGCATGTTTAAAATGCCTTTCTTTCCCTCACCAATCCAGGGGGGGAACTCAGGCATTGAAACATTCCCCCCCACCACTTTCCCTCCCTTCTCTAAGTTTCTCCGCAGTAGCGGAGAGGCTCAGAGAGGGAAGGGAGGGGGAGGAGGCATGCTTCCATGCCTGTCCTTCCAAAACAAAGGGCATGCATGTTTAAAATGCATTTCTTTCCCTCCCTGATCTGGGAGAGAAAGAAAAAATACCTTTCTTTCCCTCCTCGATGTCGGAGAGGGAAGAAAGGCATTTAAACCCAACAGCTGACTGAAGAAGAAGAGATTGGATTTATACCCCGCCCTTCACTACCCAAAGGTGTCTCAGAGCGGCTTACAAACTGCTTTCCCTTCCCCTCCCCACAACAGACACCCTGTGAGGTAGGTGGGGTTGAGAGAGCTCTTGACAGAAACTGCTCTTTTTCAAGAACAGCTCTTATCAGAACTATGGCTTGCCCAAGGTCATCCAGCCAGGTGCAAGTAGAGGAGTGGGGAATCAAACCCGGTTTTCCCAGATTAGAGTCCGTGCACTTAACCACTACACCAAACTGGCGGCTCAGGCAGCTGTTAGGTTTTTTGGCATAGCAAAATTAACCCGAAAAAAAGCCTATTAATTTCAGCTTTTTTGGGTTCCGCTATACCGGTAGCCAAATACAGATCAAAATCTGCATTTGGCTTATGTGATAACCGTAAAATACCAACAAAGTATTTTTCGGTTCGGCTATTGCCGAATGCACACCCCTAGTTCTTAAGCTATTTCCAGTTACATGAAATCTTTATGTTGAGAGGCTTTTGTTCCAGTGCTTTCCCCAAACACTCCAGCACACTTCCTTTGAGCATTCTCTGACTCTTGATTTCCAGACAGCTGGTAAACTCTTTCCAGTACGCAAACCCCTTCTCTTGAAATACCAGTACTCGTCTTGAGTTTTAACTGACTCTTAAGGTTTCTAAAAGCAGTTTCTAACCACACCAGACCAGGGATCTCTGCACTCTTCATAGCTAACTCCCTGTTTGACTGGGTAGGAAATTTTCTTCTTTCTCTAGGAGATCTACCCCCTTTCCTTGGCCTAAATGGGATTCTCCATCTAACTAACCACTTGTCCTTGCCAACTTTTCCCAGTTTTCTTGTCTGTCTTAAACTGCTCTCAGTCAGGACTGAATTCTGAAACCCTCAGTACTCCACTCTTCTCAGCTAGGGCTGAAATCAGATGGTTAGTACTCAACTCAGTCAAGGCAGAAATCTTACTGGATGTCTCCTCAGCATGCAGCTTCTCCAGACTTTCTCTGCTCAGCTGATGCTAACCAGTCCGATTGTTTGGAGCAGCCTGTCATTCAAGGCTCTCTGTTTCTGTGAAGAATTAACCCTTCACAGCCCTTCAGCTGTTTGTATAGCACTTCTAAGCTTAAAAGTGCAGTCCATCACAGTAATCTACTCAGGCTTCTTAGTCAGCACACACAGTACAGCTGTGAATCTGATATGGGAGGAGGAGCTCACTCTCACTCTAGAAAGTTCCATGGATGCTGCCCAGTGATTGGTTGAGGAGGTCAGGTTATGGCCAGCATTTTTCTATAAGTATAGTCTGTGTTACAGAGAACAATCCTTACCTTTTACCTTTTTCCTCACCAGTCCTCCTTGCTGCAAGTAGATATTTGTATTAGGCTATGGAACTATATGCTCTAAGAACTAACTATATTGTTGCAGGACCTAAATAAGTAGGATAGGTAGTCAGCTTTGTTATTTTTGTGCATTTACACTGTCACTGAACAATATGCCTTGTTTATTAATACCTTTTTTGAATTTCTTCAATAAAGCCTTCTTTTTCTTTATGGTGTGTGTTACTCGGGGAGTTACTGAGACCAAACACAGGTAAAGCTTAGTTATGCTAATCCAGCTGGTTTGAGGGATGGTTGCAGTGGCAGTTTGATTTTTTTTAATTAACTTTGTTACCTTAGCCATGTTGATATGTTTTGTAGATTATCTTTAGGGATGGACAGAAAATTAAGTATAAAACCATCTGGCTTCTTCTCAGATTACTTTCTCATCTTACCATTATGTTTAAGTAGTTTCTACCATTATGTTTATTATATGTGTACCAAGGTAGGCAAGCTCCAACTCAAGTGCACACTGCACCATTTGGCTTGGTACCTGGGCCAATTTTCTGACCTTGAAGCATGGACAGCCATGCTGGGGCTTGATTTTTCTCCCAACATGGCCCCTCCCCCCCCACTTTGCCTTATAGCCCCTGATTGCTTCTCCTGATCGCATCTCTTCCAAAGCATTTAAAGGGTCCCTTTAAATACTTTGAGGGAGAAGCGGGGGGAAGCCACACGCACACCTGCTCTTCAGGCTGCACATTTGTGGCTTGTGCAGGCGTGCCGCTCCTGCTTCTCCCCCAAAACATTTAAAGGGTCCCTTTAAATGCTTTGAGGGAGAAGCAGGGGGGAGGCTGTGAATTTCAGTGCCCCCTGACTTTTTAAAAGGCCCCCCTGTTTAGAAAATCCTGGCTACGGGCCTACTGCAATTATTTTCCATAATGAAGCAGGGGGTGGCATGCCCCTCCCTCCCTCCCCTCCTGCAAGATTTAAAGGGCCTTCCAGTTGATCAGTGGGAAGTGTGTGGCCCACTGATCAACTGGAGAGCCCTTTAAATCTTGCATGAGAGGTGCGTGTGCCACCCCCTTCTTCTCAAAAGCATTTAAAGGATCCCTTTATATGCTTTTGAGAAGAAGTGGGGGCCTTTTAAGGGCAGGGGCTAGCCCTTTAAGGAAGGGGGCAGAGCCCCCAGTAGCCCCACCATAGCTACAGTCCAGTTTGAACATTTAAAAGCAAGCAGAGGTTTTCGATTCCTCCTCGGGATATTTGACAAAAGATCCCAATGTTTGTAAATACTCTCCCTCACCTTGTTGGACAAACCATCATAGGTGAAAGGGAGAACTAGTCTCTTTCTTTCCTTAGATTTACACTTAGATCTTAACAAGAGTGACCTATCAATATTCCTAGCCTTATGTAGGGCCTGCTTCAGAATTCTAGATGAGTAACCCCTAATTTTAAATCGTTTCATCAGCACATGATCCTGTCTTTAAAAATGTGTGATGTTGCTACATTGTCTAGTCAGCCTCAACATGTGGGAATAAGGTAAATTCTGTTTCAGATGTTGATGATGAAAACTGCCAAAAGCCAACAGGGAATTAACATCTCTAGGTTTCCTATAAATATCAGTCTATGTAGAGGATCCATACCAACCAATCCAAACATCCAAAAATGAATTTGGTGACTATTTGATATTAAATATTAATTTTATATTAAATTTGATATATTAATGGACTGAATTGACATATTCTTCAAATTGTATTAACAATTCTTCATAGCTCTTCCAAATCATAAATAGTTATCATTTAAAAAAAATACGTTTTAATATAGTTACAAAGAGACTATTTTCATGAAAGATATGGTCATGCTCAAAATGGTCCGTGAATAAATCAGCCAGCTCAGGAGCAAATCTGCACCCCATGGCAGTTCCTAAAATTTGGCAAACCCCCCCCCCACACACACACACCTCTTTAAATTGGGGGAAGGAATCAAAACTAGTTCTGCCAAGGAGCAAAGAAAACTGGTAGGAGGATGTAAGTTATATTCTCTTCTATGAAGGACATTTTCAATTACCTCCGATTCTTCTCTCCAAGGAATATCTGTATATAAGGGAACAACATCCATTATCACAAATAATGCATCCTCCATATCTAATTCTATCTGATTCACTATATTTTAAAAAATCATGTCCTTAAGATATGATCTAGTCAAAAGGGAAAAAAGGCTTCAAAAAGTGATCCACCTGCCCTGACCTGAATAACCCAGGCAAGCCCAATCTCGTCTAATCTTGGAAGCTAAGCAGGGCTGACCCTGGCAAGTATTTGGAAGGGCGGCCTCCAATGAATACCAGGGCTGGGATTCAGAGGCAGGTTATCAAGCCACCTCTCTGAAATGTCCTAGCCCCACTAGGGGTTGCCAGAAGTCACTATGACTTCCGGGCTCACAACACATACACACAGACAGAGTACTCACCAAAAAAAAGTACAAAAGAGTGATCCACCTAAGAAGCTGAAGGCTCAAGAATAGAGCCACACCCCCAAAACAGTGGGCCTGTATGGCATAGGGATGACATTCTTATGAATCTTGGGCAATAAATAAAATTGAGTTATTCTTCTCTCAAAAGGAATTCATATGTAGATTTAGAAGTATATCCTCCCAGTGATGCCTCTTCTAGGTTCTTAACAATATCTTTCTTAATCATCTGAGTTGGATTGGAGGCACACCTGGAATAATTGGATATATTTCTCAATTGTCTATCAACTTCCTTTGAATAATCATCTTTATCTAAAACAAGAATAGCACCCCTGTTATCAGCAGGTTTAAAAATAGTATCATTACATACACAAAGGTATTTACGAGCCAAGTTTTCCTGTCTGTTAAAATTATGCCAAAGCAGAGATATCCCGAATTACAAAATCTTCAAAAACATGCAATTTAAGGTTATTGAAAGTAGATTTAGTTATGTTTTTCTACAGCTTTTTAATGATGTCTCTTCCCCTCTTTCTAAATATTCGCTGAAGTTCTATCACAAAATTAAATGGATAATGTCTAGGAGCAGGA
>NW_015174866.1:554260-570060 GCF_001447785.1 Gekko japonicus | reverse complement strand
AAGATATGCTCTTCTGAAATACTAAAAGTTTTTAATCTGTGAACACTGTCATTGAGTTTTTAAGATCTTTTTGTGACCTTTCTGAAGGTCCAGAGTTCTCTCCCTCTTTCCAAAGCTCCTTCCCCAAGAAACTCCTAAGAAAGATCTATCAGATCAATAGTTATGGCTCACTGCAACAGTTGTTTTTAATTTGCTGCAGTGTATTCTTATGTTTTGGAAGGAATTGATTGGGAAGGTGCGACTCCTTCCCCTTGGACATGTGCATACAGCACTGCATCTCCAAGGGGAGAAAATGCCGTGCCTGAAAGGTAACTCTAGAAATTTCCAAATTGCTGTTCTATACAGGCACAGAGCCCATCATTGTGAATGCACAGATGACCACTCTCAAAGAATAACAATTAAAGATAAGTAACTATCTTTATGTGCCTGTAGCATTACTGCTATCTTATCCCATTTCATCACTTTCTTTCTAAAAAGTAATTAGGGTGATGAATTTACCTACAATGATATCTGTTTTCATATTATAAAAGTACTTGATACAGCTGGTCTGAGTGATGGTTGCAGTGTCAGTTTGATTTTTTTAATTAACGTTGCTATCTTAGCCATGTTGAAGTATTTTGTGGATTATCTTTAGAGATGGGATGGACAGGAAGTTAAGTATAAAACCATCTGGCTTCTTCTCCAATTACTGCCATCTTACCATTATGTTAAAGTAGTTTCTACCGTTATGTTTATTACTAGGCGTAAGGCCCGTTATAGGAAGAAATACAACGAGCTCTAGAAGGAAGCTCCAGGTGAATGTCTGGCTGTGGCTGGTGGGGCAGCAGAGGGAAGGGGAAAATAGAGGGAGGCAAGCCATGTTTCTTTCCTTCTGTTTAGTTATAAGGCAGGGCTGTCTCGAGTCATTTTTCTGCCCAAAGTGGGTAGTATGGGAGGACAGCCTCATGGTAACTGGTATGGTTCCCTCCACCCCTGACTTATGTTGATTTGGGGTTATGCAGTGGCAGCTAAGGTAGAAAACCACCTCCTCCTATGCCATGTCTTCTGGGTTCCAAGGGTCTGGAAAGCGGTTCCATAGCCAGTTACAGGGTTACCAACTCTGGGTTGGGAAATACCTGTAGATTTCAGGGGTAGAGCCTGGGGAGTGAAGGGGTGGGGAGGGACCTCAGCAGGGTATAATGCCAGAGTCCACTGGCCAAAGCAGCCATTGTCTCCAGGAAAACTGAACTTGGTCATCTGGACATTAATAGCTGGAGATCTCCAGGTGCTGCCTGGAGGTTGGCTTATGTTAATTTGGGGCTATGCAGTGGCAGCTAAGGTAGAAAAGCACCTTGTCCTATGCCATGATTTCTGGGTTCCAAGGGTCTGGAAAGTGGTTCCATAGCCAATTACACGGGTGCCAACTCTGGGTTGGGAAATACCTGTAGATTTGTGGGGTAGAGCCTGGGGAGGGCAGGGTTTGGGGTGGGGAGGGACTTCAGCAGGGTATAATGCCATGGAGTCCACTGCCCAAAGCAGCCATTGTCTCCAGAAGAACTGATCTTGGTCATCTGGAGATCAGTTGTAATAGCTGGGAAATTTTCTGTAGGGGAAATGATGTGCTGTGGCTGGGGAACACGGTGATTTTTGGGAGATCTCCAGGCCCCACAGGGAGATTGCCAACTCCAGTGACCGTTTAAGGGAAGATTGGGATATGTATTTTACCTCAAGACACATTCAATGACTTGCAACAGCAAACTGTTTAGAAAGTTAGAGGCAAAGGCCAATCAGGCCACGTATGCAAACGACCTCTGTTCTGACTGGCTATAGGGAGGAGAGGAACAGCAAACTGTTTGGAATGTTGGAGGCGGGACTCAGGCAACACAGCCAGTGGGTAGGGACAGCTTCTGAGTGACACATCATGGAGCCAACTGATTTACGAGCGTGTGGAATATTCAGAAAGTGCCACCCCGCTTCACAATTATATATAAGGAGAGATATGTGTACGAAGGTAGGCAAGCTCCAACTCACATGCATATTGTACCATTTGGCTTGGCACCTTCTGACCTTGAAGCATGGACAGTCGTGCCGGGGCTCGATTTTTCTCCCAACATGGTCCCTTTCCCTCCAGTTTTGTTGTTTGTTTGTTTGTTTGTTTTTGCTACCATCTTCCAGTTGGGTTGTGGCAGTGTGACTAGGCATGTTGCAGCATTTGATTTGTTTGGGTTATTTCCAGAGCAGTTCAAAAAAGAATTGCTCTGAACAGTTGCTTTGCGTAGCATATCTATAGTCAAAATTTCTAAGGCATTGAGGAGCACTGCCAGAAGTTCAGTTTTCTGCACTTTAATAGAGTTTTAAACTATGTTTTTATTTCAGGTTTAATGATCTGTGTTTCATACATTCTTTCTCTCTGCAGTGTTCTTTTTCCAGTTAGCATTTCAAAATTTGTATTCTGTAATAGCAAAACTGCATTGATAATTATAGGGACAGTTTCATTGCTAACTTTGATTAAAAATAGATTGACTTCAGTCTTCTCCATGCCATCTGGCTTACTAGACTTTGTATGGTTAAATATGTTTCTCCCTAATGAAGTAAAAAAACTTTTCATATAATCTCGAGTTCCTGCAAACTCTTTTAATGATTTATAGTTTTGGTATCCTTTAATAAATATTGGATGTTGGAAGTTAATTACTTGATATAGATCTGAGTTTTTAAAAGATGAAAATGTTGTCTTTCAGTGAATGAATTTTTAGTTCATGAAGGTCCTGTGCTACTGGATATGCGCATTAAGCATCTGATGAAATCAAAGCTGTTAACTCAAGCAACTATCCTAGCAAAACTGTGCTCTGATCACCCAGAAATTGGTATCAAAGGCAATTTTAAACAAACTTTCCTGGTCTGTCTTTGCTCTGGATCACCAAATGAAAAACTTATGCAAGAGGTGAGTATATGTTATGTGACTCTTAAAGCAACAGTGTTCAAAGTCATTCCACTGTGAACGGAATATTAAGAAAACACTTAAGATTTCATATTGGGAGGATTTCTGAGAAGGGGCTTATTTATACACATATTCTTGAATAGTTAAGTCTGAATCTGTTCACAGAGTAAAATATAAAGCTCATTAAGTGTTGCTGAGGTTCTTACATTGCAGGAAAGATTCCATCATTTAGGAAATACTGGGTTGAATCAAGACTAAATTTTCCATCTGTGGAATGTCATTTCACTTCAAAAGTTCAAAAAGATTGCCAGTTTCAACTAAGCAGTGTTCTGACATATATGCATCTCTCAAACACTTCTCACACAGAACTCATCAATCATAATTACCGTATTTTTCGCTCCATAAGACGCACCTGACCTTAAGACGCACCTAGTTTTTAGAGGAGGAAAACAGGACGGAGACGCTCTCTGCCAAAGCCCCGCTCAGACCCACGTGGAACTCCACCGGGCCAGCCGGCTCGTCCCTGGCCGGCCCACACACGACGACGCTGCCCCAGCAGGGCTGGGCGAGCAGGCGAGTGCACTGCACGCGGCTGGCTGGCGAGCGGCGGCAGCGCTTTCTCTGGGGCCGGAGGGAGGAGCCGCCCTCTAGAGGCGCCTCTCCTCTCAGCAGCCTACTTAAGCGCTGTGCCAGCCGGCCAACCCCGCCAGTCTCTCGCCACTGCCAGCGTTTCCTCGGCTTCTTGGCAGTCTTTGTTCGGCTCACCCCTTCCCAGACTCGCCATCTCTTTGTTGCGGTATTCACTCCATAAGACGCACACACTTTTCCCCCACTTTTTTTTGGCGGGGAAGTGCGTCTTATGGAGCGAAAAATACGGTAAGTCTTAAGAATCTCTTTTGAAAGACATATCCCCAAACAATTATTCAAAAATACCTAGGAACCTTCTGTGCTTGTTTTGATACATAGTTCACCTTGCCCTAAGGGCTAAGGATAAATCACAGGCATTGTTATAAACAGTGGGTTGGATCCAGACCAATGCCTGCTGCAGCCCCCCACCCATGTTGTTGCTTAGGGTCCACAGAGTATTACTCCTGGATGATAGCATACCTATGTTGCTGCTTAGGGTCTGCTGTCATCTAGGAGTAGCATTTTGTGGAAATCACGGCTGCAGTGGGAGGGGGAGCCAGGAAAATTCCAAAGTTTATCTAACTGGCTTTACTATTGCACTGGGCTGCAAATAGCTACCACAGGCCTCTAAACAGCAATTTTCTCTGTGGCCCCCCCTACTAGCCAAACCCAGTACCAACATCATGTGAAATCAAATTGCTTTACTTCTGTGGCTTCACAGTCCTTATGGCGACCAGGTCACTTAAATTTTCACACACACACATACACATCCTGCTATCTTGGCAGACATGGTAATGTAATTCTTAAATTATTCTGCAAAACACATTTCTTTGCAAAAGCTTGAATCTTTAATTGTCAGTATGGAAGCCATGTTAAATTTTGATTTGGTTTGCAAAGGGTGTTTCACGCAACCCTGCAGTTCTAGTAGACAAGTAGGTGTGACCTTCATCTTTTTACAGTGCTAGTGTTTATGCACAGACTGTATTTTAAACCTAGTTCCTGCTGAAGTGGTAAACCTTTCTGGGTGCATCACTTCAGACTGATGATATGGGCTCACGTAATGGGATGTTCTTTCAGACAAAAAACCCATAAATATATGTAGGAGTCTGCTTATAGTGGAGCCATCACATTTTCTTTGTGGAGGGATTTTTGTATGGAGAAGCATTCAATCACGTGTTTTTCTTCTTGTAATCTAGAAGTGGTACAGCCCAAGTTTTAAGTCCTGAGCATCTATTATTTATTATTAATTTCTAGTAGACTTTGTAATCCAAAGTGCTATATAACTTTTCCTCATTCTCACACCTACCTTGTGAGAAAGTAAGTATGCAGCTGAGACAATGAGAGTCTGCATCAAGTACTATCCACATTAGGTTCACATTCATAGATCTGTTGTTCACAGTGTAGCCTGCAAAGTACAGGCACAGTTTTAAAGTTAGGCCTGACTACTTTTTTTTTCTCCTTTGAACCTTCCTCCTCCACAGTCTTCTCCCTCCTATGTCTGGATGGTGGTATTTGAAAGATACCTGTGGCTACTGCCTATTTTGTCTACGTAGTAAATCCAGGTAGGGTGTTTCACTGGACCCTACCAGTTACTTCTGCCTCCTTTTTTGCTGCCACTACTCAGAATTTTTCTTTAAAATGCATCTCTAAGTATGCAGTATCAGCTCTGCTCAGATTTATAGCAAAGTTCCAGTTTAAAGATAGATCTCTTCCTAACCTGTTCCTGGTAAGGAGGTAATGGGCATAAGATATTAATAAGGTATTAACCAAGGTTTCTTTAAAAAGAAATCACTATTAAAAATATTCAAACTTGTATTACTGTTCTTGGTACATGAGCAAGTAGATTTATTCAGAAGTTAACATACATCTCTGCCCCAGTGGCTCAACTATTTCAATTAACTGTAATAGATCTCAGAACTATAACATATGCTAAACTGTTAGCTGTAATGTTTTCTGTTCTGTACTGTCTTTTAATACTATCTTTTTAGCAGTAAACACCTTTATCTTTTTAATTCCCTGGACTCCATTACTCCTTGCTTCAGTATCCTCCCCCCTACTGTCCAGCTTTATCCAGTACAATTTCTGTGTTATTCCTCTTCAACTGTTAGTCCTCCAATGTTTAGTCCTCCGATGTTTCTTCTCTTTTAGGCTTGGATTCCACCAAAAAAAGTTATCACTGACAGAAGGAATGCCTGAAATGCTGCTCCTGGGTGGGGGGGAACCTGCAGGAACAGCATGAAGGGGTCTAAAGTGGAATAGGGAAAGTAGCAAAAGTCACCTCCCTTTCATTAGTGGAAATGTTGTGTGGGATCCAGCCCCTTGGTTCAGAAAAGGCTCCCCCAAGTGAATACAGGGCTGTTTGTTTGACTAATCATATGTTAGTTTTTTTTCCCAACCAACGGATTCTTGTTCTACAATTTAAAATAATATAACTTAGAGCTCCTAAATATACATATCTAAAAGCTATACCATGTATCGAAACTGTTTGACAAAGTAATTTCATCACAATACCTAAGACCTGTCCTCTTCCCCCTCTTTTAGCTTGCCTGCCAGAACTATTATGGTTTTAGCTGCTAGCAACCCACTCACCCCTCCATTTATGGACTATTTTTTACTTTACAGTAATGTAAGGGGGATGAAGTATGCATGAATTGTGATTCATTTTAACATTCCGGTATGTCATGTGAAAAGAAACTTCAAATGCAGCAGAAGCCCTGAATGAAAGGGCTTCTTACACCCTTTTGTACATTTTACTGACAAGAAGACAGAACATAAACTTGCATTTCCATTCTGTTTTATTGTACAGTAGTATGTAAAGCCATCTTAGGGGGGGTGTACATTGTCTCATCTTACTACGAGCTGTCTCATCGCACTATAAGCTGCTTTCCCTGGTTTCAAGGAAGAATGAGTCTCCAGTGGCTTGGACATGTGTGTATTATTAATTACAGAATGATAGGAGGAGGATTGCTAGGTTTTAAGTAGTCAGATGCCTTCTCCAGTATGATTCTAACAGTGGCAACTTCAACCAATGTTCCTTCTTTGGTTAAGTGCAGATGCAGCCTTGGAACCACCAGAACATTTCCATGGACAAAAGAATTTCTGCTTGCAGAGCATGACCTTTTTTTGCTTTCCCTTTCTTGCAGCCCAACATGTCCTTCCCTGAAATGCTGTTCCTGGGGATCCAAACCACTGTTCCCCAATGTCTTAACCGAGGTTAAGAAATAAGGAGTGTCCATATGTTCATGCATTCTCCTTTCTTAAATTCCTTCTTTTTCAGCTTTATCCATGGTGTATCTTTTGTCTGCACCCATGATTAATGCTAACTATGGTGAACTTTAAAACCAATTTTACAGTAAACTATGGCAGTTTGTCTGAAGTTTTGGTCCTGAATTTGTCTTGAATTATTTTACCTAAAAATAAATTTTGTGATCATTTTTTGTTTGTTTTCCATTTCAGATTGCAGACATAGATTGCAAAGATGCTTTAGAAATGATCTGTAATCTAGAATCTGAAGGAGATGAAAAGAGTGCTCTGATTTTATGTGCAGCGTTCTTATCTCGACAACTGCAGCAAGGAGAGATGTACTGTGCATGGTAGGTTGGAATCTTTCTTTCAACTGTACTAGAGCTGTGCAGCCAGGGTTCAGCATATTTACAAATGGAGTCATTGAACAAAGGTGGCAGAAGCCTTAGTAAAGGCCCAAAGTGTCCATTTCTCAGGATAAAAGGCCATGTTATATAAGAATTAAGAACACTGGCGTTACTCATTTCTTTATTTTACAGAAACTTCTAATGTCTTTGCAATAATCTAACTTCTAGTATACTTATTGTATTTATAATAAAGTTAATAGTATACTAGGAAATAAGGCCCGTTGCAGAAAGAAATGCAACAAGCTCTAGAAAGAGTAAGCAAGTAAGAGAAAAGTAAGACAGTATTGAGGGTCGTGGAGGCCCCACGCAGTGATCCGCCTGGCCAGCCAGGCTCTCACTTGCTCGCGTTATGTCATATCTCTGCCGGGCCAGCCCCATGGCCCGGCCAGCTCCATCCCTGCAGCCACCAGCGTCAGCACCACCACCGCGCCGTCCTCCCCAGCAGGAGATGCGTCGCCGCTACCCCCTCCTCTTCCCCCGCCTCCCTTTCTTCCCTATGACTGGTGTTTGCGTGAAGCTGCAGAGCTGGCTCGGGAGTGGGTAGCTGTCCCCTGTCCTCCACCTGGGTGGTTCCTGCCCTGCTCCGACTTTCGCAGCGCAGCTTTTCCGCAGTCATCCTTCCCCGCCCCGCCTCTCAGCCACCGTAAAGAGATTGAGGCGGGCAACGGAGGCGGCACGTGAGGTGGAGCCAGGTCAAGCGGCCATCGCCGGGGAGGAGAGGTGAGCCAGCGGGGCAGCAGGAGGAGGGAAAGCTGGGTCCGCGCTCCATGCATGGGGTGTGCGAGGGATGGGGGGGGCGCAGCAGGAGAGGACTGAAGCAAGGGCTCCCCTCCCCAGTCCCAACGCTGTACATGAGCTGAAGGGAAGGAGGCCCCAGCCATGCCCAGCCCCAGGGAGAGTCCCGTCCACACCTTCCATCGGCTCTGAGCACACTGAGCGCCAGACGCCGGACACCACCTCTGTGGGCGGGTGGATGGGACTCCAGTCACGCAGCCATTGGCACACCGTCTGACTGACAGGTCTGGGAGCCAAAGTCTGCAGGAGCATGGGCAAGAGGGACACAAAAACTCTTTTATATATAAGGAGAGATAACAAAATTAGTTTTATTTGGAATTCTGGGAGGCTATTCAGATCTCTTCCTTTCATGACAACATTTTGTGAAATTGTATTACATTCTTTGCTAACACTAGCAGACTGTTCCTTGTGAGTATAAAATTCTACTAGAATATCAATCGAAATGTTTTAAAAAATTAAAAGCTCCAATATTTAGAATGGAATCCTCAGAATTGCTGTTAAATGTGTTTTAAGCTTGATTTTAGGAATGATAGACAGCTTCATTCTGCATTACAGATCTCTGATTTATATAAAACTTAGTAAGCTGCAAATGATTTATGTTTTTCTGCCAAAATATAGGCGAGATAGGTTGCCTCTTCTGTTGTTATCTGCTAGTTAGCCCAAATTAGCTTCTCTTTTCTTGCTCTTCACCCTTTCTCTGCTTACAATTGAAAATTGATTTGATAAATTATAGTATTTATGGTGTTTCAATTTTAGTATAATTTAACTTTGTAAAAACACATTTACAGGGAACTGACTCTCTTTTGGAGCAAGCTACAGCAAAGGGTTGAGCCTTCGATACAGATATATCTGGAGAGATGTCGTCAGTTGTCTGTGTTAACGAAGACAGTATATCACATTTTCTTCCTAATTAAAGTAATCAATTCAGAGGTAAGGTATGAAAAAGTGTTATTTCTGTGATGTTAATTAAATACCAAATTTTTGAGCTGAAAATAAAATCAGGTAGTTGCTAAACACCAGCCAGCCAGTATAGTGAGCTTAATGCATGAAAACATTGTTATTACGATTTCCATAGAATCCATATAAGGAATTTGTGCCTGTATAATACAGCAGTTGGAATCTTCTGGAGAACAGATGCTTTAGAAAAACCCAGGCGGGTATCTGCTTTATGTTTGCAGAGAGCACCCATTCAGAAACAACTGCCTCAATCATAGGAGACCATTGACTTGCAACCTCCCAAGATTCTGTGATTGGCCCCAGCATCCCATGGCAGCTGTTTTGATATTTGCCCTGACCTTTTCCCATATCAGCCATATTTGATGGTGCCAGCTTCCTGTTCTCATAATTCCAAAAGCTTAACAAACAGTTTATTGTGATCTGTGAATAGAGTCCTGGTCTGCTTTTTCATATGTCACTGCAAAGGGACACAGGTGGGGCAGACATCTTCCTGAGATCCCTAGATTGCTACTGCCAGTCAGAGTAGGAAATACTCTGATCATATTCAGTATCTTAGAGCATTCATTATGTCAAACATTATGAAGTCTATTAAAAGTAAACAAAGAATCTTCCTTCTTACATGTAATATTGCCTCACTAAATTCCCATAAGTGGGATGTCACTAAGGCACCAAGAAAACAAGTTCTTACTTGTGCTGTGATTAGTTTCTGCTTAGTGCTAGATCCTTTTGTTATACCCACCACAGGGGTTCAGGGATGATTTGCCTTCATAATTGTTAGAATGAAACTGAACAGGAAATGCTGGCAATGTCCATTCATGGATAAAATATGGCAAGTCTTGTCTGAGAGAAGGGACTTTAGCAATCTCTTGCAGATTTTAATCTGCAGAAGGTTCTGATTATTGTCCAGTAGAAAGGCTGGTCCCCTGTGTACCTCTTGGACAGAAAGTCAATTGACATTTCAGAGTATGATAAGTAGAATATAATAATTCAGCACTCTGTTCTGGCATTGCATATATCATGATGACCATGGAACATTTTTCTTATGGCTTTATTGGTTGAGAATGAGGGTAACAGCCTATCTGTGGGTTCTAATTATTTCTCAAGTCAAGAATGAGCAGTATAAAATCTATGGATTGCATCTGTCACCATTCCCTCCCTCAAGCCTTTTTTAAGCCCATAAAGCCTGTGCTTCCGTCATGTTGAACATGGCAAGGGAGGGGCAGTGATTTTTCCATAGAAGACATTTGGTGGGCCAATTGCATTCAGATGTACTTTGTTTGTCCAGCCCTAAGTCATTAAGATGTCTGTATAAATATAAATAGTGTTACCAACACTAAGGTCAGGCCTTAGTTCTCCCAGAATTACAGTTGATTAGTTCCCCTGAAATAAATGGCTGTTTCAGAAGGTAGACTGTAGGGCATCATAGATTCAGGTGGGTAGCTGTGTTAGTCTGAAGCAATAGAACAAAGTTTGAGTCCAGTGGCCAACCTTTAAGACCAGCAAAGTTTAATTCTGGGTATAAGCGAGAACTGAGTGACTTAGCATGTAGAGTGTGATAAGAACCCAATATCTGTGTTAAGCCCTAGGGATTCCATTGCTTTTAGTGTTGTAATAACTTGTAATTCAGCAATCTCCCATTCTAAAATTCCTTTGCAATAAAACAGCTACTTTGAGGTCCCCCATTCAGTGTAGTTATTAGTGTAATAGTCAGATGTAAGGAATCCAGGCTCTGCATAGCTATATTTCTACTATCTGCTATGCAATCTCTTTTCAAGAATGTAAAATATTAACAGAAAATAACAGACATTTATTGATTGAAAGAAATTATACAGACTACATAAAATTTATGAATGTAGATACTACAGTTGTAGTGAAATTAGTGTATAAAACCTTGTCTGTTCCTTTACAGATTGAAGCTGCTGGACTTGCAACCTGCATTGAACTATGTGTGAAAGCATTGCGCTTGGAAGCCAGTGAGAACACAGAAGTCAAGATTTCCATTTGCAAGACTATATCTTGCTTATTGCCTGATGATTTGGAAGTTAAACGTGCTTGTCAACTGAGTGAATTTCTTCTGGAGCCTACGGTGGATGCATACTATGCTGTTGAAATGTTGTATAATCAGCCTGACCAGAAATATGATGAAGAAAACCTTCCAATACCAAATTCATTACGTTGTGAGCTCTTACTTGTATTAAAAACACAGTGGCCTTTTGACCCAGAATTTTGGGACTGGAAAATGCTAAAGCGTCAATGTCTTGCTTTGATGGGAGAGGAGGCATCAATTGTATCTTCAATAGATGAGCTGAATGACAATGAAATGCATGAAAAGGCAGAAGAGTGCCAAGAAGAGAACAAAGAAACTTCAGTGAATGGACTTCCTGGATGCTTTGATGAAGCTACAAATTTACTTCGAGGGATTAGAGATAAAAAGCAGAAAAACAGAGAAATAAAAAAGTTGAGAGAGCGAGGATTCATATCAGCTAGGTTCAGGAACTGGCAAGCCTACATGCAATATTGTGTATTGTGTGACAAGGAGTTCCTTGGACATAGGATAGTTAGGCATGCACAGAAACACTATAAAGATGGAATTTACAGTTGTCCCATATGTGCACAAAACTTTAATTCTAAGGAAACCTTTGTTCCTCATGTAACACTGCATGTTAAGAAATCCAGTAAAGAGAGACTGGCTGCCATGAAACCTTTAAGAAAACTAGGAAGGCCACCTAAAACAGCAACTGCAGGTGTGACTAAGAAGAAAAATACTGTAGTTAAGCAGGAACAACGGCATATAAAAAAGAACAGTCTTTATGCAGCAGACTTCATTGTTTTCAATGATAATGATGGCTCTGATGATGAAAGCTATGAAAAAGACAAACCTTACATTCCAGAGATGATACCAGTTCAAAAGCCAATGCCTGTAAATGAATTTACCTGTCCAGTTACTTTGTGTAAAAAAGGTTTTAAATACTTTAAAAATTTAATTGCACATGCAAAAGGTCATAAAGACAATGAAGAAGCTAAGCGCTTTCTTGAAATGCAGAGCAAAAAAGTAATTTGCCAGTACTGTAGACGACACTTTGTAAGTGTTACCCACCTCAATGACCACTTACAAATGCACTGTGGCAGCAAACCTTATATTTGTATACAAATGAAATGTAAGGCTAGCTTTAACAGTTACGCTGAACTACTGAGTCATAGAAAAGAGCACCCAGTCTTTAGGGCAAAGTGCATGTTCCCTAAATGTGGGAGAGTGTTTTCTGAAGCATATTTGCTTTATGATCATGAAGCACAGCATTATAATACCTACACCTGCAGATTTACAGGTTGTGGAAAAGTTTACCGTTCTCAAAATGAATTAGAAAAACATATTGAAGATCACACCAAACAGTCTGAAAAAATACTGCAGCCTGATGGTGAGGCTAATTGTTCTCAATCTTTAGAAGATAATGAAGCTTTTGAGGAGATAAATCTGAAAGAGGAATTGGTGTTGCCATCAGAAAATAACACAAATAACTATGTCAAAGCTGAAAATTATATCACAGAGCAGGTCAAAGATGAATGGCTCAAAATCGAGAAGATAGAAGTCTCTGCTAGTATATTGGAACAGAGTAATTCACTCTCCACTGCAGGTCTGGAACAACCTTTGCTAACTCCAGCAAAGTCAGAATTGGTCGTTCCAGCCAGCAATGTTTTGATGCCTCTTCTGGGTCAGAAAATTAGAGAAAATATGGCAAGAAAGGGCAAATTACTTGCTTTAAGCACTAAAATAGATACGGCTACACCTGCAGCCCAACAGTTGTGTTCAGCAGTTGAAGATAACTGCAATGATCTTCCAGTTTTTCAGGACGAAAAAGAGGATGACCCTATTAGCCAGTCCCAGACTATTTCCATGAATTCAGTTACAACAACTTCAGCTCCAAGTTTAACAAAAAGCCCAGAAAAACAGTTAAGTCAAGTGCCTTTCAATATACAGACTGAAGTAGAGTATCAAAATTTACTTACTTCAAAACCTCAAGTTGAAGAGAGCGCTAAGACTACTACTAATCTCTGTAATCTGCCTCTGAAGACTTTAGAAGGGATTACAGTTACTCCACCCCAGCCTAATTTAGGCATACCTTTTGTTCCAGTCATCCCATTGGCAGCTCCTGTCCAGAAGTTTCCTTGCCAGGTTGAAGGATGTACACGAACCTACAATTCTGTACAGAGTATTGGCAAACATATGAAGACAGCACATCCTGATCAGTATGCTATATTTAAGATGCAGCGCAAGAATAAGAAAAGTCGAAAAACAAGCAATTTGCAAAGCTTGCCAAATGATAGCAAAATAGTTTATTTTTTGCCATCACAAGTGGCCTCTCCCACTAGTGAGGCTTTTCCAAGGCAAGCCAAAATCAGTTTAAACCCCTCATGTACGAGCCAGTTGCAGCAGCTCTCTAATGCTCTTTTCCCAACACGCCTGGAAAGTATGACTGATTCAATATTGCCTACTGTGGAAAGTATAAACACAGGTCTGTCTCATACTAAAAGTGAACCAGTGACTGCATTAGGCTCCCAAATTGAACATTTGTCCAGTGCAACTTTATCTTCACAACTGGATGATCTGGAAAAGCCAGTTATGCCTTTGAACATTGACAGTGGTTCAGATCCTTTCCTCCCTTTGCCTGCAGAAAATGGCCCAATTTCTCTCTTTCCTTCACCAACAGACAATGGTCCAAGTTCTGTCTTTTCACAAATGGAAAGTACCAATCATTTTGCTTCCCAACTAGAAGGAAACACTAATTCTGCTTTCTCAAAAGAAGAAAGTGTTGACTCGTTGTTTCCCTCTCAAGTGAATAATGATAACTTCAGTGAAGTCACTCCACAGTCTCCGCTATCAGCAAAGGCAAAAAAGGATCGTAAACGAGGTACAGATGGGAAAGAGAGAAAACCAAAGCATAATAAACGGGCAAAATGGCCAGCGATTATCCGGGATGGTAAATTTATTTGTAGTAGATGTTACAGGGTTTTTTCTAATCCCAGATCCCTTGGTGGTCACTTGTCTAAAAGGTCATACTGTAAACCTCTAGATGAATCTGAGATTTCTCCAGAAGCTCTACAGCTTAATGGACAATCCTCTCTATTTGCCAGTATGATTCTTTCTTCAAATGCTTTAAATTTACAGCAGCAGCATGAATCAACATTTAATCCCGAAATATGTTTTAAAGAGCCATCATTCCTGCAGCTGCTTGCAACTGAGAATCGGTCTGCTGCTTTTTTACAGAACTTGTTTCCACGGACCAGTATGACTAATTTCAATACAAATGAGAATGAGGAAGGAAATGAAATTATAAAGCAGGCCTTGGAAACTGCAGGTATTCCAAGTACATTTGATTCTACGGAAATCCTGCCACACATAGTTACTACAAGTTGCGTCTCTGGTACTAGTCAAATAAATGCAACTGTTTTGCCCAATCCAGGAGTGTCACCTCTGTTACAAGCTATGTGCAGCCCTGGTACCTTGCTAACAGACCAAAATAGAATACTTAACACCAAAATTTCCTCCATAGATGAATGCAGCAGTTTACCTGTATTTCCAGATGAGTTAATACTAAGGACAATTGAAAATGGTTTATGCCCCAGCTTGGTTTCTAATTCTCCTGCCTCATCACATAACTTCGGAAATAACACTTCACGAGCTTCAGTCATAAGTAGCATTAAAAATTCAGAATCTTGTAATTTGAATAAAAAAGGGGTCAGTGGTTCAAAGAAAAAGAAGAAAGCAGTTGCTTCTTTAGTTGTGCCGAACATTTCCCAGAAATTAATAGTTAATGATTTAACAGCATTGGGGCTTTTAGCTAAAAACATTGAAGGAAGTGTGCAAGCATCCACAGAGAACTTTCAGTCAAGTGTATTGACAAACTGTGAATCTCCAGTGTTAATGGAAAGTCTTACACAGAAACTAAGTAATGTAGTCAATGAAGTAACAGCAGATGTCAAAGAGAATACCGAAACCACTGAAGAAAATCATGCAGAAATTTCTCCTGCATTAGTGAAAAGTGAAAATGCTGATTCACAGTTCAATCTAGGTTCTTGCACTCAAGGAAACTCTGAATTAGGTATCTCAGAGGTTAATGTTATTCAGAATTATGAGAAGACACTTGAAATGATTAAAACAGCTATGAACTCCCAGTTGGTTGAAGTAAAAACTGAAATCCAAGAGGTGTCAATTGAGTCACTGCAGAAAGCCCAAATGAATGTTGCTGAATCTTCTTCAGAAAACTCATCACAAAATGTTAAGTCATCCAACCCTACTCAAGTTGTCATACACACACTGAATGTCACTGCTAGCAAAATGAACCCTTCTCAGTCTGAAAGCTCTCACAAAGATGATACTCAGATTATGGAAATTTTAGAAGGTTTGAAAAAGTTGAAATTAGAAAATGAAATGCCTAGTCAAACATTAGACAGTGTTATTCATTGTCTTCCAGGAGATGCACTGCTGCCACAGATTCTTGTTCCTGTTGTAGCATCTGAGAACAAACCTCTTGCACAGCCATCTTCAGAAGCACCCACTCAGTTCATTGAAAAAGTCCATAAGCCTTTTATGTGCCAGGCATCAGGGTGCAATTACAGTGCTATGACAAAGGATGCGTTATTTAAACACTACAGCAAAATACATCAATATACTGCTGAAATGATACTAGAAATCAAGAAACACCAGTTAAAGTATGCTCCCTTTAAATGTGTTGTAGCTACCTGTCCAAAAACGTTTACAAGGAATTCTAATCTCCGGGCTCATTGTCAGCTGGTGCATCACTTTACAACAGAGGAAATGGTAAAATTGAAATTAAAAAGGCCATATGGGAGGAGAT
>NW_015174866.1:544422-554241 GCF_001447785.1 Gekko japonicus | reverse complement strand
GAATCTCAGTTGACTGAAGATGAAATAAAGAAAGAAATTTGTATAGGATCTGTGAAAATTCCAGGAAGATTGAGAGCAGAAAGGACTACTTGTGTTCCTGAAAAATTAGAGAAGCCTCCTCAAATAGTCCCAGTTCCACTTGAACTTCATAGTGTAGTCTCACTTAGTAATGTGCAGGTGCAACCAAAAGTCCGTAAGATCCGAAAACACAGGAAAGAAAAAGAAGAAAGAAAATACAAAAAACCAGTTCGGAAATCTCTGGAATTTCCAACTAGTTATAGTCCCTATAGACCATATAGATGTGTGCATCAAGGTTGTTTTGCAGCTTTTACAATACAACAGAATTTAATTCTTCATTATCAAGCAGTGCATAAATCTGATCTGCCATCATTCTCTGTAGAGGCAGAAGAAGAAAGCGAGCCAAGTAAAGAGGATGACTGTACTAAAGAAGAAGATTGTGATGAAACTGAAACTAGTTTAGCTGTTAAGGAATTTAGATGTGAGGTGAGAAATTGCTCTAGAATATTTCAGGAAGTAACTAGTCTTATTCAGCACTACATGAAGCTTCATGAAATGGCCCCAGAGGAAATTGCGAGCATGAAGTCAGCCCTCGATGTTGGAAGATTCCCTTGTGATCAGTCCGAATGCAAATCATCATTTACAACATATATTAATTATATTATTCATCTTGAGACAGATCATGGAATAAAGATCAAGCAAACCAAAACAGAGGATGGCATGTACAAGTGTGATTGTGAAGGTTGTGACCGCATTTATGCAACAAGATCTAATCTCTTAAGGCACATTTTTAATAAGCATAATGACAGGCATAAAGACCATTTAATAAGGCCAAGACGGTTCCTGACACCAGGTCAGGAAAATATTTCAAGCAAAGCTAACTTGGAAAAAACTATGAAAATTAAACACAGAGGACTAAAATATAATAAAGCAGGAAAAAATAGAAACAAAATTTCAATTAGGACCAAGCGGAAGAGAACTATTACTGTAGAAAATAAAAACTCAAAGGTGGGACAGATTGATGAAAATAAGACCTTTTCTTTGAAACGTGGAAAACATGTGTATTCAATAAAGGCTAGAAATGATGCCTTATCTGAATGTACAAGCAGATTTATCACACAGTATCCATGTATGATAAAAGGTTGTTCATCGGTTGTCACAAGTGAGAATAATATAATAAGACATTATAAATGTCACAAGTTGTCTAAAGCATTTACCTCAAAACACAAAAGTATCCTAATTGTCTCAAATAAGCATTCATATTCATTGGATAAAGAAGCATCTTCACAAAATGAAGTTATTGAGGACAAAAAAAGTGAAATAAAAGAATTGCAGCCACATTTGTCAGAGAACTGTGAGGATTTAAGACCCTCTACTCCAGTAACACAGAAAGAGCCTGAAAAAGATGAAAAGGATGAAGTAGATGAGCTCACAGAACTGTTCATTACCAAACTTATTAACGAGGACCTCACAAGTACAGAGAACCAAGCAAAGCCCTCTTCTGATGTAAATAGCAACTTACAAGAAACCAGCTCTTGCCCTTCAGAAAAGCAAAATGTAAATGGTAATTTAAAAAGAGCATGCAAAGAAAAAAATTCCTCTCAAAACAAAAAAAGGAAAGTTGAGAAGCAGGATGAAATACCAGCTGTTGAACTGAGTGATCTGCACAGAGAGGAGGAAACTGCAGTTGCAGTTCAGACTGCTGAAGAACATCCTGCGGCTTTTGACTGGAGTTCATTTAAGCCCATGGGATTTGAAGTATCTTTTCTTAAGTTCCTTGAAGAGACTGCTGTGAAGCATAAGAAAACTACAGAAAGAGGCTTTCATAGCTGTGGAACCAGAAAAGGTTCTTACTCAAACTCACGAAAATCTCATGAAAAGAACTCTTTGGCCAAAAAACGGTCATGTTCTGAAAGTGAAACCCATGTACAGTTTGCTAACGCTTCACGATTTAACTGTAGCGGTACTGTAAAAATAGTTTTAGATAAGACTTTTAAGGATTGCACTGAGCTTGTGTTGAAGCAACTTCAGGAAATGAAACCTATTGTCAGTCTGACAAAACTTGATGGACGCTGGGAGGCAAATCCAGAGGTTATAAAATAATCGGGTAGTATGAGTGGACTTATAGTACTGATAATTAGTGTGTAAACATGACCTGTACTACACTTTTTATTGCGTAGGAAGTCATCAAGCATGATACTGTTTTCTAAGGTTTTCTGTTGAAGTGATTTAAACTATCAAAATCATGACAATTGTCATGTGAATTTCTTTGTTTTTATCCCTATGGGACTCAAGGAACAGAATCGTTTCAGTTTTGTAAATAACTGATCAAAACCTCAATTTTTTAAAACAAATTTGTCCTTTCCATGACTGAAATCTTTGTGAATTGTCTGTGGTATCTTTCACTGGGTCACTGCTCATATATAACAGTACTTTTTATTTGTAGATACACTTTTGTATATATTTATTATTGTAAATCATTTGCTGCCACCAGCAGTCTGTAAGTCTGAAATATTAAATGACACATTTATATTCAGAATTTTAATTTGTAATTAAGTGATCCAGTTTTTAATCTTAAACTTTTTGAAGTAAAGCCTAGGTAAGTCTACCATATCGAGTTTATTTTGCATAAAATATCTGTATGGGAGAGGAGTTTGGTCAGACCACACGTAATTAGTTAAATACATACGGACACTGTTTTTGTAACTTTAAACATCCAGTAGCATTGGATGATACTCATATGTAGTTAACTCAGTTTTTATCCTACAACTGCATTTACATTGCTTTTAATCGGATCAACAACTCTTCCACTTCCATTATATAATGGAATTGTAAATTTTAAATAGTTTGCTGACATTGAGGATTTAGACCACATTTTGGTATTGAATAACCCATCGTGAATGTGATAGAAAACCAGTAGTGTGGCGCAGTGTATATATTTGAGGTGTTGATTTGTGAAGTAGCCCAGTATTGCCTTAAATAAACTCACATTTCATTTCTTGTTTTATACGTTATCTTATAAAAGTCCTTTTTGTTTCTGTAGCTAGCATCTACAGTACTGCTTTGGACACAGTGTTTTATAGGAACTGATTTTTAAACATATTGAATATACTGTCTTGGTATCTGTATGTAAAATATTTAACATAACTTGGGGACAGCCCTAAGGAGGCCTGCATGGAAATGCCCAATTTTATTCAGTGGGGCTTACTCCCAGGAAAGTGTTCTTAGGATTGCAGCATAAGTATTAGAAAATGAAGTGCTTAAAAAAAAGAAGCAAAATTGTGCTCTTAAGAGCAAAATCACATGGCTTTATTCAGTAAATGAGATGTTTTATCTACTCATTACCAATAGGGAACTCGGGTTACTTCTGCTATTATTAGTTGGAATTTTGCCATTAACCCTAACAATATGTACACAGAATGTAAATGGTCTGTTTTTGCTGGATTGAGCCTAGGGGAGAGGGACCGTATTTTCCCCCACCACCTTCCTTTGTTCTAGCTCTCCTTGTATTGTGGCATTCTTATTCAAGATGTCATTACAGTGAGGGTATAAGTATAAAGACAACAGTCCTGAGAGTCTGACCCATAAATCAAGCAGTCGCCAAGACTTACAAAGAAAAAGCTTCCTATGTATTACGATCTAAAGCACTACAACATTGTTAATAAATCATAAGAAAATCCTTGTGCATAGGTACATAATCAACGTCATCTACGGATTATATAACAAAGTTTCAAAATTGGATCTTCCTCAAGAGATATTCTGTAGTGTACAAACATACAATTCTTTAGAATATATACTATGTAAACAATAGAAAACAGTATAAAATCCTGGTGCAGTCTTACAGAGTAGTAGAAAAGCTCTCTGTTTCATAAAGTGCTTGACGACAAGTCATAAGGAATCTGTAATATAATAATGTTCCTCTTGTTATGAAAAAATACAAGGTATTTTAAGTTACAGAGTGTTTTAAAAATTAAGCCAACCTAGTAGTAACTTACACTACATTCAGATAAGACGCTGATCTCAGTAAATGTTCAGGCTCAAATTAATTATGCTCTGTTAGGAATCACTAGAGGGAGATGCCTGGGATCCATTAGAAGCTTAGCAGCATATTTGAGGTCTCCTGAGGAAGATCCAATTTTGAAACGTTATATAATCCGGAGACAACATAGATTATGTACCTATGCACAAGGATTTTCTTATTATTTATTAATGATGTTGTAGTGCTTTAGATTGTAATACATGGGAAGCTTTTTCTTTGCAAGTCTTGGTGACTGCTTGATTTGTGGGTCAGACTCTCATGACTGTTGTCTTTATACTTATTTTCTAATTGGGTCGTGTTTGTCCATATTTATCTTATTACAGTCAGGGTGCCACTCCACTACCCATGGGCAAAATGGAAACCTTCCAACAATCCTACAGTTCTGCGTGGGATGAGAGTAGAAACCTATTCTTATCTTCCATAACAGCAGTAAAGATTTTCATTCTGGCTTTGAAAAACCTCCTTATGAGAATAACTTTGGTTTTTTGTGTGTATGCATACATACCTGGACATACATGCCATGAATTGAACAAGTTCACCGAGAGGGTCTCTCATTCCCCATAGGTTCCTTCAGGGGTTGACAGCAGGGTGGGGGGGCTTGAGAGTGAAATATGGCTCAAGGGATACAGCAAGAAAGGAGAAATGAAAGAGTTTGTGCAAGAGTGAAGGGATGGTTTGTTCTGCACCCATTTTCCCCTGCGGGGCTTCCTCAGGAGCAGCTTTTTGAGGGGGCTACAGGGGGAAGGGTTAGGTCTGTTCTGTGAATTCCTTCCATGATGTAGTTCACGTGGTCCAACCCAGTATTCCCGATATGAACTGCAAAGGGCTGTCTCAGTGGTGTAGTGCCAAATAGATTGTGAATGAAATTGTTGATAGAATGAGTCACCTACAATTTTTGTGCTGCAGACTTTCTATCACTTGACATTACCATCTCAGTACTAAATATTTCACTTTGCATTTTTTATTTTCTCTCTCTGATGGTTAAATGTGAACAGTAAATGGAGACGAAACCTGCTTTTTAAGATGGTGTTAACTGAAGGAACAAATAACTTTTGCAGCAGGTGCCTTCATCTTAGCACTTGGCATGATCCAATAATACGAATTTTCCTTAATCTCTTGTACTCTAATTCATTCGCCGTCTCTACTCAAGATAATTTCATTACAAAATTTATACCCCACCTTTCTGCCCTCATCAGGGCTACCAAGGCAGCTAACAGATGGAAAACATACATAATAAAAACACATCTTACAAACCAAAACATCAAACAAGAACACATCAAAAACAAGCTAAGCATGCATGCAGAAACAACAGTTAATATGTACAGCAGGAAGGGGAGGGGGGATCACTGAAGGAATGCCAGATGAAACAAAGTCTTCACCTGCTGGCAACAGAAGGGGACAGGCAAGTTTCTCAGGGGAGAGAATTCCAGAATTTTGGCATCATGATGACCAAGAAGATCCTCTCCTGGGTTGTCACTACCTAATCTCAGGAGGCAGTGGCATCCAAAGATTCTTGCCTTATAGTCAAGATTTATGGCTGGAACATACTAAATATGTTGTAGTAATATTGAGTAGAAGTAGAGAGCACTGCCTATGGGGGCTGTCTGAGGATTGTGTCAATATAAAGCTGCAGACTGATAAATTGTGAGATGTGATGCTTTAAAGTATTGTTCAGAAGTTAAAATGTATATCAACTTTTTATAATATTTGGTGGTTGAAGCTAAAATATTTCCTAACATCCACTTACAATATATTATTTGTATTTTGTTGCCCCTGGAAATAACTGATGATGCTCAGATACCTTATTGTCAAGTTTTTATTTGTAAAAAATGTCTTTGTGTTTCAGTTGTAAATTGCACGTGAGTATTTTGATGTTTTCTGTTACAAAACTGGTTTTCACTGTGACTCCAGGAGATGTGTAGTGAACATTACTGAATTTAGTTTAGTTTGAAAAACTGAAAATGGCTCAGTTAGACTATTGCTCTAATTCAGTAAATGCAGAAGAGAGAGATTTAGTTTCCACCATTCTCAGCCTTCAAAGAGGGTGAGTGTCTCTTAATCATGAGTGGTATTTTTGGAATAAGGTTTGCATCCCACCTCCATGTGTGTTTAATATACAGAAACTCAATGAAATAGCTCTTAGGCCTCACTTAAATCTTCACGGGTGCCATGAATGCTGTTCATGGAAGGAGAGCATGACCTGAAAATGAATCTGCTGCTTCAGCAGTGTTCAGCTTCCTGTATGTAGGGATGGGCACGAACAGGAAAAATGCTGTTTGTGTCAGTTTGTGGCTGAACCACAAACTGAACCGGGTGGTTCGTAGCCCCGCAAACCCTGTTGAAAGGGACCACAGTTCCTGTAAATGGGGTTTGCAGAAAGCATGAAAAACACCTGAGCAATGGGGAGCAAACTGCTCCCCACCACTTAGCTGTTTTTCTTGCTTGTGCTTCCTGCAGTTCAGCTGTTTTTGTGGCTTTTGCAGGGAACAGAAAGCAGGAGTTTAAAAGGACTTGAAGTCCCTTGGCTCTATCCACAAACTTCTTTAAAAGCTTGTGGAAGTTTGTGATGGTAGACCTGTCATGAACTTCGGTTTGCGAACCACAAACAGGGCAAGATTTTGATGGATTTTGCTTTGTGATTCAGTTTGTGCCCATCCCTACCTAATTGCTACTTAGCAGTTAGTGTGCCCAGTATTAAAAAAACCAATAAATAATGAAAAAATAGGTTATATGTGTAGAATCATGCAGCTAGAGCAATTTGTTTTTCCGTAGCAGCAGGACCCAGATTTTAACTTCAGCTGAGGAATTTGGAACAAACGCCACCAGTTGGGTAAATGATAGACAATATTATTTGCTCCCAAAACCTTTTTCTAGGTAGCAGCTGTTATGCCACACCATTCTATAAACAGGTTTGTGTTAGTGATCAGGAAAGGGCAAGAATGTTCATAGTGTGCAGTATTCTGGATTATGCTGCATTGGAGAAAATGGGTGAAATTGGGTTATAAAGTTATGGTAAGTTTTTAATGAATGCTGAAACAATGATGTGGGTGTCATGGTCTTGGGCACTCAGCATCAGTTTCCTGTGGCGACCTCAACGGTATAATGACACAGAGCTTACTGTTTTCTCCAGGGGAACTGATCGCTGCCATCTGAAGAACAGTTGTAATTCTGAGTGATCTCCAGCCCTCCCCTGGATATTGGCAACAATAGTTCATCAGGAGGAAATGGCTGGTTTGGAGGGTAGAGTCTATGGCATTGTACCTATTTTGGAGGAAGCAACCCTATCTTCTTCCCAACCAACCATCAGCATACCGTTATCTAGCCCTCTGACTTCAGCTTTCCATGACACACACACACCTGGAGCCTCTTCCTAGGAAAAGCACAGTCTTTCTCCTCAGTGGGGAACCAAGCAGGAGGGAAAGCAACCTCAGCAGGGTATAATGACTCAGAGTCCACCCTGCAAAGCAGCCATTTTCTCCAGGTGAACTGATCTCAGCTGTCTGGAAGAGCAGTTTTAATTCTTAGTGATCTCCAGCCCTCACCTGGAGAATGGCAGCAATAGTTCCCTTGGAGGAAATGGCTAGTTTGGAAGGTGGAATCTATGGCGTTGTACCTGTCTGACGTCCCATCACTCCTCAAACCCCACCTTCTCCAGGCTCCACCCCTCAAATCTCCCGGAATTTCCCAACCTGAAGTTGGCAACCCTATCTCCTTCCCAGCCAACCATCCTACTGTTATCTGCCCCTGATCTCTACCATCTGGAGAGCAGTTTTAATTCTGAGTGATCTCTAGCCCTCACCTGGAGATTGGCAGCTATGGTTCCCCAGGAGGAGAAGTACAGTCTTTCTCCGTAGTAAAGACCAAAGCAGCTTTCATCATTCTCCTCTCCCCCTTTTGATCTGCACAACAACCCTGTGAGGTAGGTTAGTCTGAAAGTCTGGTTTGAAATCACCCACTCAACTTCCATAGCAACCTGGGTCTAGCGGACCCTGCTATGAAGTGCTAACCTTGGATAGCCAACCTCCAGGTAGAGCCTGAAGATCGTTATATCACAACTGAACTCCAAACAAATCTCCCCCCCCCCCCGAGAAAATAACTGTTTTGAAGGGAGGGCTGTATGGCATTCTATTCAGCATCTCCCCTTCCAAAACTCTGCCTTCCTTAGGCTCCACCACAGAACATCCAGGAATTTCCTAACCTGGAGCTGGCAACCCAAGTCAGGACTGGCCCCAATGAGTTCCCTACAAAGGCCTGGAAAGGGCTTCCTTCCTTTGCCTTTTTACTGACAGAACCAAGCTTGGTTGCCTAGCAACAGCCACTGAGTTAAAAGTCCCACAGGAGCCAAGAAGGAGAAGTTTCTTCATCAGGAGAGACAGCCATTTTGACAGTTTATTCTGTGAGGGAAGAGTGTCAAGGCTGTCAGTGGGCAGGGGAGAGGAGTGGACCCAGCCAATGGCACATGAGTACTCTTGAGTGGCAGTTGATGGGCCAAGGGCTGATGGAGCCCACTGCACAGTCAATGGGAAAGCTGGAAATGGCCAATACGTAAGGGAAATATATATATAAGGATAAGTATGTTTAGGATTGCAGCATTTAATATGTATTTGTACCTTTCCAATATATTTTGAGATGTATCTTCGTTTCAAATATGGCTTGTATAGTACATTTTTCTGAAGGGGAAACCCCAACGATCCCATAACAGAGAGCAAAAGGTGCAAATGCAGTGTACCTATGCCTACTACTTGTGCACAGCGCAGTATGAATTTAACACCAGTCGACATCAGGAAAGATTATGACTACAGGAGATAGAGGCCTCATGCTGTCTGGTACATGAGAACATCTCAGAATCAGTAGCTTGATCTTGGTTGTTTCAGAGTAAACAGTGTGTTTAAAAAGGACAAATATTGATACTGAAAAGTGGCATCTTGTTTTCAGAACTTGTCCTTAATCCAATATCTTATCTTGAAGAGCAGACGAGGTAAACATGTTCTGCTGAAGTGACTCAATCCTACCAAGAAAATACCATTTACAAGATAAGTCTTTCTAAGTAAAAAATTAGCAGAAAAGATCTCCAAAGATTTTCAAGCACCACTGAAATCAGAGGGTTTGCTGTCAAATCATACATGTTAGCACCATCATCATACATAAGGCTTTATAGACTAGCACAAGCAAAGGGCTGATTATAGCCCTGAAGAGTTCACAATTTTGAAATGCAATCCTAAACAACGTTCCAGTGTCACCCATTGATGTCAGAAGGCTTGGAAAGATTCAGAATGGCAGTGTTGATCGAACGAAAGGGAAGGAGACAGGAGGGTAACCAGGAAGGAATGTATATGTGGTTATGCAGATCTGCTGATCTAAAACTAGGAAGTTCTGTAGTGCATAGGAGTATACCCTGGGCTTACAAGCTTTCTCCTGTCCCTATTCTGTACAAATGCAAGCATGCTAATCTTACAAGAACTTGGAATGGGGCACTTCTTTCTGTCAAACAACTAGTTCTTGTAAAAGAAAACTACATACAGCAGTGTATAACTGTATAGACATCAATAACTTTGTGTGCAGAGTTAATGTATGTAAACAAAAGAGTTCCAGTAGAGAAGAGGAGCAATGACCGGAGTTGAGATGGAAAATGAGTAAATTTGAAGTACGTTTTGGTAAAGTTGAGTGAGGCACTAATTTTTGTACTCTCGAACCTGGCAGTGGACTACTAGAGGAGATCAGACCAGGCATGCTGTGCAAAGCTCTCATGGTACAAATGGCAT
>NW_015174866.1:536068-544379 GCF_001447785.1 Gekko japonicus | reverse complement strand
ATAAAGAAGCAATTTGCTTAAAGGTTTAAAAAAGGGAATGAGTCTGAGGCGGCATCTCATTATGACAAGCTTCTTTTCCACAGTGTCCTTGTTCCCTGTCCTGTTGCTCATTAACAGTCCATGAGCCCACACAGGTGTTTCACTCCCAGATTTTTGCCATATTACTCCCTGCCACCACCAGTATTTCCTTTAGCCTAGGAAATTTGATGCCTGGAGTTGTGGGATTTGGGTGGACTAATAGATGTGCGAGTCGAGGGGGCTGCAGTGAGGAGAAACAAGGGAATGAAATCACCTGCCATTCTTGTCCCAGATTTTTGCCCCTTCCTCCTCAGTGCAGTCCTGTCCGTCTGCATGGTTATTGGTCCATATATGTCCTGTGATCCTGGGAATCAACTTCCTTGGCCTCAGTGGGGGGAGGGAAATTAGGCAAAGATCTGTTGTTTTTGTACCAATGGACAAACCCAGGTTCTTATTTGAAGTCAAAAAAGGTTGAGAGCATAAGTGTAGAAGTAGGTCTAAACACAATGTATGAATTTTAATAAACAGCATCACAATGTAAAGTATATTTTGTTTCAGGGCAGAACATAGGATCAATATTCTGAAATGAGTATTTGAGAATTTTAATTGCTTTGCTTTTTTAAAAAAATAGATTTACTTCCATCCTTTTTTTTTTTTTTTTTTTTTTTTGCTTTTAAAGTGTTTGAGTGGGTTGGAGGTACATTTCCCATCCAACCCTTTTTTCTTATTTTGTAATGGAATTATCTACCCCCTTTGTACTCCTTAGGTATTCTATTTAAATATTTAATTAGTCTGGTGTCTGTCAGCTTGACGCACTATAAATATTTATGAAAGTGAATGGGTCACACATGAACACAGGAAGCTGCCTTATCCTGAATCATAACCTTGGTCCATTAAAGTCAGTATTGTTTTCTCACACCAGCAGTGGCTCTCCAGGGTCTCATGCTGACGTCTTTCACATTACCTCCTAACTGGAGGTGTCAGGGATTGAAACTGGGACCGTCTGCATGCCAAGCAGATGCTCTGCCAGTGAGCCACAGTCCCTGCAAAGATCTTGAAAAATGCAAAGATCTGCAGCCAGGAACACTGGCAGAAAAGCTGACCTGTGGTCTGATTGATGCCCATGGGAGATCTTTTGCTCTTTGAACTACCGTGTTTCCCCGAAAATACGACACTGTCTTATATTTACTTTTTCTCAAGAAGACACACTAGGGCTTATACCACAAATGCATAGAAATCCTGCTAGGGCTTATTTTTGGGGTAGGTCTTAGTTTCAGGGAAACAGGGTATATTCATGACCACAGTCATGTAAACTTCTGTCACAGAATTTAACAGGGGCAACTGATGGCTTTAGGGGAAGCAGAAGGTGGCCAGATTCAGCCATGGGAGCTTCTGTTGTAAAAAGCAACATATCATAAACATATTACTACAACAGTTCAGGGCCAATGTCAGGTTTATGCATCTTCCAGTGCTTTTATTTTTCATGTGGATTGGAAGGCAGATTGCTTTCATCTCTCTGGATGCTGAAGAGAGTAGCTGAATAATTTCCACTGTCCAAGGTTGTTCCGTGCTCATCATTAGAATTTGTTTTTTTGCATTCATGTTTGGAGTCCTGAACTCTCTTGATGTAATTTTTGAAACAGCATTTGATGGAGGATTTGAAGATCAAGTAGGTGAGTTCAGTGACATTTAGAACAATGCACAAGCAGGACGTCACCACCACTATATACAGGAAGACTTTTTTCTCCGTTGGCTTAGATATGTAGCAATCAACAGTGTTTGGACATGGATGCATGTCACACTTAACAAGTCGGGGAACATTGAAGCCACCGTACAACTTGTGAAATAAAAAGAGAAAGCTGATTTCAAATGCTGTTTTGGAAAGGAGGCTGATAAGGTAGGTGCAGAGCAATCCACCATCCATGCTTCCTGTATTCTTGTACAACTTTTTCTTGTGTCTTTTTTCTCTGTTTTCTCGATAGGCAACATGGAGGACAACCAGAAGCGATGGGGTGGAGACCATGATCAGTTGCAAGGCCCAAAGCCTCACCTGGGAAACAGGGAAGAAGTGATCAAAGCACGCATTTTCACAGCCGGGTTGCCTAATATTGCACTCAAACTCCTTCAGTTCATCTTTCCACACGTTTTCTGCAGCCACTACATACACAAGCAGGCGGAATATAAACACAATAGCCAGCCAGATTCTGCCGATTCCTGTTGAATACTGATTCACTCCACTTAGGACATCTCGTAGGAATCCCCAGCTCATGCTTGCTGCGTCACAAAGGGCCAACTGTAATGAAATAAATGCATACTATAAGACTGCCCTCTGAATAAAGACTAAAACAGAATTGCAGGATTGGATAAGCTACCACTTTCTGATCCCAGCAATCTTAAAGTAACTGGATTGTCCAAGGATTTGAATTTAAATTGCTTCTTGCTCCTTCCCCTCTATAAACTAAATAATGCATTCGATCTAATCCTGACCCCAAGTGGAATGAGTCTGCAGAAGGGGTTTTTTGTTGCAGTGGTTACTGCCTTTGCTTCGTGCATGAAGCTTACTCGTGCAACAATAAAGCAGCACAATGTTTTGAGAATGCCCCTTCCTGCAACAGTGCGCTGCCCCCCCCCCGTTCCCGAGGCTTCCCAGTAAAAGGAGGGGCTTTTTGAAAATGCAGTGGACTGCTGGGGAAATCAAGGGGGCAACAATCCTCTCTGGAGTGGAATGCTGGCATGGGGGAGACAATCATGACCAAATCTTCCTTGGTTTAATCATCACTAGACTAGGATGGAGCCATAAGCGCGAGATGTCTTGTTTTTCATCTGGTACCACCTCCACTGCATTGATGATTGTAGATTTGGCCAGTATGGGCTTGGGTCCACCAGAGTACACATGAGGAGTTTTGCCTACAGAGCACAACTTTCCCACCACCTTCCCATTGCAGCCCATGGTTGCAGCAGGAGTGCGGACATGAGAAATTCTTGCAGATGCAGTGGGAAAAGTTGCACTCCATGAGCAGAAACCCACCTGTGGGAATACTCTGATACATTCAAGTCTTAGATGTTTATTAAATCCCCTGAGCCCTTGGAACAGTTCCCAAACCAGTTGTTTACTGAAATGTTTTCAAGTAGTTGTGCAGGCCAAACGTACACTCCATCAGATTTGTCTAGGGTTTTTGAGTCAAGTGTTAAACTGGTCCACGATGAGGAACACAGCAGCATACAGTTTGCCTAATGATGCTTTCTTTGCCATTGTCTCTGCATGCTGCACTGATATTCCAGATCAATGGAGGGAGTGGCTCCTAGGTTTCAGCCTACAGATCCCGGTGCCAGCAAGAAGGAACAAGTTCTTGCACCAATATATCCCTCAGGCCACATGCCAGACTAGAACTAGTGATCAAAGCTGCTGTGATAGTACACTTTCTTACACAGCATAACTTTGCCACCCAGGAGTGTTTCAGGGTACAATAGGAGTGGAACGTGAGCCCAGGGATTGTGATGTCTCCTCATGTGACATCTTAAGGGGCACTTGCTGGAGCCAGGATCAGTGGAACAGATTTCTATAACTGTTTGCTAGTACAAATAAAAATGTTTAAGCACCAGTGGTGAAAAACAGAACTGATCATCTCTGACTGCCAGCAGGAAGCTTTGATACTGTGCTGCACTAAATGTTTGCCCTATGCTGTTGAAAGCAGTTCCTAATCGTTGGGCGTTCAATGAGAGATGGGAAACAAAAAGTTCTTGGTCCTAAAGCAATGATCAGGATTGGAGCAGACTTACTGTGTTTAAATAAATAGAAACATGCTTGTTTACCATTTTGCTCCAACCTTCCCCATCTTATAGGATCCTCAAGGCAGCTTACAGTAAAAACTAAAAATATAAAATAATATTAGCAGATCAAGAAAAGGAACTGGAGAAGAAATTCTAAATATAGTTAGCAGTAGCCAACAACATGTACAAGGCCTTCCAAAACATTAGGCCTTGCCCCTGGAAATGAGAAGGTGAATGAGCTTAATGGACTGGATTACCTGGGACAGAATGTTTTGGAAGCTAGGTGACACTGTCTTATGACTAAATGCACAAACACTAGCCTACTTAAGAGGGCTAACCTTGAGTTTCAGTTTCCTAAGCCCATTGACTTCAATAGAATTGTCTAACTATGTAGGATGGCGTGGTTAATCTTAAATATTATAAAGTACGGTAACTGGCACATGCACAGATTAAAATGTTCACAGGTTTGAAAATTATTTGCAAAACACTAGAACATCAAATTGTAGAAGGGTATAACCCAAATCAGATTGAAGTGTCTTCTTCACAAGAAATGACCTGTACAGTGTGAAATGCGGCTGTAAATCAATCTTCCCATATGTCCATAAATCAAGTCAAAACTCTAATACTGATTTAAAATTGTCTTTAGGTTTTTACATTTATTTAATTTGCCAATGATGGGTGAAGTGCTTGGAGTGTTGTGGGTGAATTGGGCCACAGATTAAAATGAAAGCTTCCATGTATTAAAATGGATCTGGACTACACTCATTTCCTTATGTTGCCATCCTATAGACACATAATGTGTGCAAAGGGAAGGCACTGGAAGCCCTAGCCAGCTATGAAGAAGTGCCTGAGCAGGCTCGGCCCCATCATTAGGAACAGGCTAACAGATTTTGTGGAGAACCTGAGAGCCCTACACTGAGCTCCTCTTCTGGGCTTAGCAGCCGCTTCCATTCTTGCACCACTGACAGACTGCCCTCATAGGGCTGCAACTCTGGGTTGGGAAATTCCGGGATATTTGGGGGTGGAGCCTGGGGACAGTGGGGTTTGGGGAGGGGAAAGACTACATCAGGGTATAATGGGATAGACTCCACCCTCCAAAGCCTTTTCACCTCTGTAGTCTGGAGATCAGTGGTACTTCCTGGAGATTTCCAAGTCCCACCTAGAGGTTGGCAACCCCATGCCTGCAGCTGCATAGCCAGTGGTGCTGGAAGCATGAGGGAGGGAAGGAGTGCTGCCCCTGCACCTGCCAGCCAAATCTGGCCAGGTGAGAGGAGCCTCCGCAGCTGCCCTTACCTTTGTGGTGCCAGATCCCAGCAGTAAGTGGCAGGGGGAGGCAAGTGTTGCTCATGGTGGCCAGCAGTGGTGCAGATCTGCTAAAAGTGAGAGAATTCTTTTTCTTTTCTTTTTTTTTTATGCTGCACAAGGTGGAAGAAGGAGACACAGGCACTGACCACCCACCTGGGGAGATACTAAAGGAACCATGGGGGGGGGGTGATTCTAGTCAGGCTCACCATCTTCCTCAAGGAGGTGGAGCACCAGATGAGTGCAGAGTCAGCCTGGCCACAGTGGGTGGGTTCGTCCCCTTGCCTTAGTTCTATTATTGACCCTTGTTTCTGACTCAGAATTGAATACCTACTGATTTTAATGCCTTGTTTTGTGCTTCAGGCAGAGCTTGCTTTTTAAAGTCCTCAAAGCATTTACCCCATTTTTGTTTTCTAAAAACCAGTCTTTTGCTTTTTTAAAATTTCAGATTGAAGCAGGAAGTAGAAGTGGGAGAGTGAAGATATGAATCTGCCTTATACTGAAACAGACCCTTGGTCCATCATGGTCAGCACTGTCTACCCAGACTGGCAGTGGCTCTCCAGGGTCTCAGGGTCTTTCCCATCACCTCCTCCCTGGTCCTTTGAACTGGAGATGCTGACAATTGAACCTGGGGCCTTCTGCATGCCAAGCAGATGCTCTACCACTGGGCCACAACCCAACAGCTTTGAGAGTGATTCTAAACAGGTCTACTTAGAAGTGTCTTTTTTATTCATTGGGGCTGACTCCCAGAAAACTCTTCTTGCGGCTGCAGCTTCCTACGAGGCAATGCCCCCATTCAAGAATTTAGAATTATTCCTTCATACATCACTGAAGTGTGGAGGGGGGAGGGAAAGCCATAGCTCTCCTAGGTGCCAAAAATTCTGGGCCAGTCCTCTGGCTGAGTGTCTGCCCAGACCCTTTTTACAGATACCTTACCTAATGACACTAGTAGAAGGGCAAGAACCAGAGGGCTCTTGAATATCAGCCTTTAGCCAGTGGCTTGCAAGGAGGGAGCCCACGGCCCTATTGCTGAGAAATTAAGTGTTCTAAGAGATCAGGTCATAAAAAGCTTGGGGCAGCTTGCCTGCAGAGTTTGCCAATCTGAGCATCAGTGACAGAGGGAGAGACTTTTACCATCTAATCGGCTGCTGTTCTGTAATATGGCCTAAAGAACATGACACTGTTCCCTGTTAATTCTGCTTTATTCTTTTCTGTTTATTTGTTTAAACTGTGTAATGGTATTTTTGCAAGCCACTTTGGGGAGAAATGTGAGGTAAAAATTCCTAAATAAATATAAATCAACCCAGAAGAATTTTCTTTTTAGTGAGTACACATGGTAAATATCACTGTGTAAGGCCTGCAAAGCAGATGAATTTGCAGTTGTACTTTTTAAGTGATAGGTGGCACTGTTTTCTCACTATAGTAGATACCGTAGTGCTGTTTCATCATTAGTCTAAACTTTGTCGTCTTTGAGGCAGGATAATACAGTTCAAGTCTCCATTCTGTCAATATCAGGAAACACAACTGATGATATTGTAAGCCTGAAGTGCCAGCTTACTAAATGGAAAATGCATAGTTAAAATATAATTCTTTGACCTTCTTAAACAGCTTTATACTTGCTTAAAATGCCTGACTAAGCAATAAGTACAAGCAACATTTCAAAATTCTGCAGTAAGATTGATTAAGGATTTATGTGTTTGAAATTAATAAGATACTGTAGAGAGTCAGACAACCAAGGATCAACTTGGGGAGACATAAAGAATTCACATAAAGAATGCAGAAAGAGAAGAAGAAGAGATTGGATTTATAATCTGCCCTTCACTACCCAAAGGAGTCTCAGAGCGGCTTACAAACTCCTTTCCCTTCCCCTCCCCACAACAGACACCCTGTGAGGCAGGTGGGGCTGAGAGAACTCTGACAGAAACTGCTCTTTTTCAAGAACAGCTGTGCCAGAATTCAGCCTGGTGCAAGTGGGGGAGTGGGGAATCAAACCCAGTTCTCCCAAATTGGAGTCTGCGCACTTAACCACTACACCAAACTGGCCTTTGAACAATCTTATAGGTGAAGATGAATCAGCCAGTAACGCAATTGTAAAACCAAAATATTCAAGTTCTCTTTCATGTTCTAGAAGTCTGTATTAACAACATCTAGGCATAGCATAAATAATGAGAGCAAGACAGCAGCTATTCTACCTTGTGGGCTCTCAGATCCCAGAAATGCTCTTTCAAGAAATTGGAAAGGGTTGTAGGGATGGAGAAGAACACAGGGGAAATCAGTGTTTCATGGATGCATTGTTGTACATAAACTACTGTCCTGAGCTCCTTGGAGGAAGGGAGGGATAAATATGTGGCAGGTGTGATAAGGCAGCTTTAGACATATTGTATGTTAGACCAGACACGTACAATGCCAGCATTCCAGTGAAGCTACTACCGGCAATATCTAGTGTTAGCATGTGAAATATAGTGTGTGTGTGTGTGTATAAAGAGATTAAAAAAAATTGTACCAAATGTATGTGGAGTGTAGACATGGGTAAAAGAAAAACTGGTGGCCTCTAAACAAAGCCCTGTTTAAAATGCTCCTAAACAATGCAAGTCTAAGTTATAAGTTGACAGCTATGGAGTTGAGGGAATGTAACTATTTAGGATGGCACTGTGCTTCACTGGAACCAGTGCTACTAAATCATAATGTATGTGGAGAACTTGTTAGACTGTACAGTAATGCATGTTCTGAGTGGAATGGCTTAGGATTGCTCTCTCTATTCAAGATGCAGGGCCTGAGTATGTCCCTACCTCCTGGGACATACTCAGTCCTCACTGGGCTACTTTGGGGGTCTTTTGATCAATTAACTTACGAAGTCATTTTTTTCCTGCATACCTTGGGAGTTCCAAAATTTGGTTTGTTTTTATTGGAGTTTTAATGGTTTTCTTCTATTTTGTTTTCATTTGTGAGCAGCCTTGAGCAGGTGCCTGGAGAAGTAACATATACATGCCCTAAATAAATTTCCAAAAACAGAAATGGGGAGAAACATCTCAGCACAAAACAAGCAAGAAAGAAGAAGAGATTGGATTTATACCCTGCCCTTCACTTGGAGTCTCCGAGCGGCTTACAAACTCCTTTCCCTTCCCCTCCCCACAACAGACACCCTGTGAGGTGGGTGGGGCTGAGAGAGCTCTGACACAAACTGCTCTTTCAGGAACAGCTGTGCCAGAGCTTGTGACTG
>NW_015174866.1:522161-535866 GCF_001447785.1 Gekko japonicus | reverse complement strand
GCTATTTATCAGTTTTCTTTCCTCTACGTTTGTTTTTATCAAAGGGCAGCTTAATTTTAAGAGGTTTGGAGATGCTACTTCTAATTCTGATTCAGAGTCTAGAGTTCCTTCTGAAGAACTACTCGATGAACTGCTACTGCTTCTGGATCCGTGTTCGCTGTTATCTTCTGCAACGTTATTGTCCTCTGCTTTTCCTTTTTCTTCCGCTGAACTTTGGTGCTGTTCCAAAAATGCTTTTGTAACAGAGTCAATCTTTTCTTTTTTCTCTTTAAAGTTGAAGATAAGTCCTTCTGGTATTATCTGTATGGAGTGGAGTTTTTCTGTAGAAATAATGTCAGGTTTCTATATAGCTTCCTCCTCTTTCTCACCTCAAATGGAACATCTTTTAAAACTTTCGCTTCTTCTCCTTTGACTTTTAAGGTTATTCCATTAGTTGCTTTCAATATCATATCTCTTGTTGACCTTTTAGAAAATTTCACCAACACTTCACTGGGCAGCTTGTTTTTCTTAATAAATTCTGGATAGGTTCGGTATACCATCTCCTTATTGCTTTGTAAAGATTCCACTTTACAGTCTGCCACTGAAGCTAGGGGCTTTGCTTAAGATCTCTTTCAGGTTCTCTCCTTTTTTTCCTGGAATTCCTTGAAATTCAGGACATATGATGACTTTTCCATCTGCAGTTGTAACAGCTGTTATTTCTCGGAGGTCTTCTCTTTTTCCACTACTTGGTTTAACGCGTTTGTCTTATCATCAACCTTTTTCAGATTTTTAGCTGACTTCTCTGCTCTTATGCTAGTTTCCTTCAGTTCCTTTTGAAGAGCATCAAAGTTATTGTTGAGGTTAGTCATCTGATCCAGCAGAGGGTGCAATGCTGCAACAATCATCTTGGAGAAATCTGTGGTTACTTCTGGTCTGGAGACCGGAGTCGATGAGCTGGTAGTTCCTGAAGAAGGTTTCACCCTGGACACCATTTTTTCAACCCGATGCAACATGTTTACATTAAAAGCAAAAGTTCTTTAAAGTCTCTGAAGATCTGTAAATTGCACGTTTCTTACTAATCCACATCCCACTCGGCTGGATTATCGTTCTCCCATCATAGCCGTCCCTTTGCCCCTCGTTTTCTACCTTTTAAAGGCTGTTCTTTCCATGGTGGGATTAACTTCTCCCCCTTCGCAACATTTGGGGCTTTGAGTCAGCTTCTGCGGTTTTGCGACTGGGTGATTGCTTCATTAAAGTGAGTATCAACTCACGCTTTGCTCCACGCTTACTTCAGAGGGTAGGGAAACCCATTGCCAGATCTCTTGCACGCCCGCTCCGGTGTGCGCCTTTGGTGCCATGGCTGGTCTTGTGGTGGAGGGACCTATCGGGGCAAAGAGGAGCCTTGATCCTTCGGTGTTCACCTCAGGAGAGGCACCCCTCATGCCCCAGGCTATGAGCCCCCTCCGAAGGCTCTGGGGGGACCCAGAATTGTCCGTGACCCCTCCCATCCAGCGTGATCATGAGCCACTCTCATTGGAACTTTGATGGAGCGCACCCACCAGCAAGTCGTGGAAACCAGAAGTCGAGCCAGTCCTGACTAGGGTTGCCAGCTCCAGGTAGGGAGATTCCAGGAGATTTTCTGGTAGAGTCTATGGAAGCCAGGGTTTGGGGAGGGGAGAGACCTCAGCTGAACAAAATGCCAGTAGCAGTCAGTGCTTCAGAGCAGGGTCTGCTAGATCCAGGTTCTTGCTGTAGAAGCTGAGTGGGTGACCAGTCACAGACTTTCAGCCTAACCTACCTCACAGGGTTGTTGTGCAAGTCAAAAAAGGGAGAGGAGAATGATGTAAGCTACTTTGGTCCCCATTGCAGAGGAAGACTACTTTTCCTCCTAGAAAACCATTGTTGCCAATCTCCAGGTGAGAGCTGGAGATCACTCAGAATTAAAACTGCTCTCCAGATGGCAGAGTTCCCCTGGAGAAAATGATGGACTCTGTGGCAGTCAGGGCTTCAGAGCACAGGAAATGGTGGACTCTGTGGCAGTCAGGGCTTCAGAGCATGGAAGAGGCTGCAGGAAATGGAAAGCTGAAAAGGGAGGGGGAAATAAAGGTAGGTTGATAATTGGCTGGGAAGGAGATAGGGTTGCCAAATCCAGGTGAGAAATTCCTGGAGATTTGAGGGATGGAACCTGGAGAGGGTGAGGTTTGAGGAGGGGTGGGACCTCAGACAGGTACAATGCCATAGACTCTACCCTCCCAACCAGCCATTCCCTCCTGGGGAACCACTGTTCCCAATCTCAGGAAAGGGATGGAAATCACTCTGAATTTCAACTGATCTCCAGGAGGGAGGGGGGAGGAGATGCAAAGCTGAAATCAGAGTGGCAGATAATGGCAGGTTGATGCTTGGCTGGGAAGGAGATAGGGTTACCAACTCCAGGTTGGGAAATTCATGCAGATTTGAGGGGTGGAGCCTGGAGAGGGTGAGGCTTGAGGGGGGGGGTGGACCTCAGACAGGTACAATGCCATAGAATCCACCCTCCAAACCAACCATTTCCACCTGGTTAACAATTGTTGCCAATCTCCAGGTGAGGGCTGGAGATCACTGAAAATTACAACTGCTCTTCAGGTAGCAGAGATCAGTTCCTCTGGAGAAAATGGTGGACTCTGTGTCATTATACCCTGCTGAGGTTGCCACAGCACATTGACACTGAGTGCCCAAGGCCTTGGCACTCTCCCAGAACCTGTTTCTAGAGCTCGTTGTATTTATTTCCACAAGGGGCCTTATTCTTAGTATAATATAATATTGGATTTTGATGCATAATTGTATCTAGTGGAATTTTCAAGTTGTTATTACTATTATTCATAATATGTAATGTTATCTTTTTCTCTTTTTTATGAACCACTAATTTTGTTTCCAATTAATGGGAAGGTTTAAAACAAACTGAAGATTACTTTTCAAAACAAATAGTACCTGGGAGCTCATCTTACGCAACTTATATAATCTTCCTATCTATGTAACATTCAAATGTGTATTTAAGTGGTATTTTGGATACTGTCGCATACTACAGATGGCATTGTCATTATTTAGCCATCAAATATTTTTTTGAAGTGTTGATGGGACATATCGCTGTGATAATTGATATGCACTTTTGGATTTTTGTGTTTACCACAAAAATATCATGTATTATATTTATGTGTGGCTATTCTTTGTGCTTACACTTTATAGAGATCTTAACTAAATAAATATCCTCTTGCACAGCTCTACTTTCCTCCCCTCTTCCCTGGTCTAGAAATGTCAAAGGGTTGAACTGAGTCTCGCAGTATAAAAGCAAATGATTTACCTCCAGTCAGGTGCCTCACTCACTTCTGCAGCTGGTTCCACAGAATGTTCTATGCAGTATGTAAACTTTGTTTTGCTTTGCAAATACTGTCTAAGCTGAGATGACAACATCTACCATTTGTGTAAAGTGTTTTAGGCAAATGTATTCCTTGTGCCTCACTCTGGGCAGTCATGTTTGTCACAGAAACTTGCAGCACTAGAAGTAGAACACTGGCTATGTTCCAGGGGAGTGTTCATATCAGATCAGGGTATGTGGTGGGTCTTCTTCTTTCTCAGTAGAGCAATAGTTCAAGCAAGGGAGTGGCTGCTGCTGTGCTAGCATGGTGGTAACAGTTTGAAACTTGAGTAAAGTGCAAGGGGGATTTATAAGAGCATTAGGATTGTACTGACCAATCCTATGAGCTCTTGGCCAATCCTGTGACCACAGAGGCATATAAAGTCTGGCGACTTAACCAAATTCCAATGATATGTCTCCTTTCCTAGCATTATGGAATCACTGCCATCATGAAATCAGTTTTCCCCTTATAAACCAACAAATCAACCCTTCTCCATCAATTTCCCCATATCTCCCCCAAAATAGGTCTCAGGTGTCCAAGTCAGATGATGTTTCAGAGATGAAGTAACACCCAAACAGTGGCATATGTTATATATCATATATTCTAATAGCTAATTTGACCAAATTGGAGAATACTTAAATCCAGTGACTGGAACTGTGAGTTGACAAGAGAGGTCTTTCCACAAAGCTGAAAAACACCCCAGAGTTACAGGAAAATCTGAAATGTTACCAACAAAATTGAAGGAGTTAAAAAACACACACACCCAAATGATAAAAGGAGCTCTTGCAACTTTAAGAAACATTGCTGGGCAACCACAGCATTCTAGGCTTGATTTCTGTCAGTAAAAGGTGTGTGTGTGGGGGCCCTTTCCAGGACTGTTTTAGCCTTTGAGAGAGGACTAAATGGGGCTAGTCCTGGCAGCAGCCACCTGATTTGCATGACTCACCTAAGTCTGGCTGCTCGCTACTATTCAACAGCAGCCTCCCAATGAAAGCCAATGTGGTGTAGCAGTTAGAGCTTAAGACTAGGAGACCCAGGTTTAAATCAAAATGGAAGCTCATTAGGTGATTTTGTGCCAGTCAAATAGTTTCAGCATAACCTTCCTTACAGAGTTGTTGTGAGGATAAAAAGGAGAGGGGAGTGATGTAATTTAATTTGATCCTCACTGTGGAGAGAGTATAAATGAAGTAAATAAATACTAAATATAACTGATAGAATCGGGTAGGGTAGCCATGTTGGTCTGAAGCAGCGGGACAAAGTTTGAGTCCAGTGGCACCTTTAAGACCAACAAAGTTTTATTTACAGTATAAGCTTTTGTGTGCAAGCACACTTCCTCAGATACAGAGGAACAGAACCTCCTCAACTATTACTTATGTGGGGGTCGGGGGTGTTATCAAGGAGGGACATTTAAAGATGCATAAGTACTGGGTGATATAGCTGAGACTGGATGTAAGAAAGATCTGTGAATGGCAGCAAATTAGCATACAGATACAAGAGTTAACAAACAGATGTGGGGATGAGGTTTGAGTCCAGTGGCACCTACAAGACAAATAAAATTCAGTTCTGGGTACAAGTGAGAACTGAGAGACTATGTATACTTCAGATTTATTGAAACAGGTTTCCTCAAATATTACATATAGGTGGGGGCGGTTAGTTGCCAAGAAGAGCTAATTAGAGTCAAGGTGCCTAACTAAAGGTAAAGGTTTCCCTTGCTCAAAAGCCAGTCGAATCGGACTCTAGGGGGCGGTGCTCATCTTAGTTTCCAAGCCGAAAAGCCAGCACTGTCTGAAGACATTTCCGTGGTCATGTGGCCAGCATGACTAGACGCTGAGGCACATGGAACGCTGTTACCTTCCCACCAAAGCGGTACCTATTTATCTACTTGCAATTTCTTGCTTTCAAACTGCTAGGTTGACAGGAGCCGGAACCAGAGACAGGAGCTCACTCTGTCATGTAGCACTCAGGTCTCAAACTGCTGAACTACCGACCTTCTGGTTTGCAATTCAGCGTCTTAACCAATTGAGCAATAAATACAGCTAAGATTGGAATAACACATTAGGTAAGACATGTAAATAGCAATAAGTTGGTATACAGATGGAAGGCAGATAAAAGGTAGGGTGAATGGCTGAGAGAGAATGAGACAGGGAATGGGGAGAGGATATGGGGGTTGCTAGGAGAAGGGGGAAATAGTGTGAAGAGGGGATTACAGGAGAAATTGATGTGCCCTCACCACAGGTCCTTGAGTGCCTGGCTCAGTGGTCAGCACCACACAACTGGGCCATAGTTTTCCTAGTAAAGCTTGCTGTGTGTGGGGGGGGGGAGCTGAAGACATAAATGTAGATTGTCTGTTGGGTGGGAAGGAGAGAAGGAAGCAGGAAAGGGGGAGTAGCTATGGGGGGTTTCAGGAAAGGGAAAGATGAAATACTAGGGAGAGGAAAACAATATGCCTCCGACAAGTCCTTGTGGATTCCTGCTTGTTTCTTATACTGTAACCATTCCCTGCAGCCTTCTTATAAATAAATGAGGGTGATGTTCCCTCCTATTCACAATGGATATGTGCATTTGAGAAGGTACAGGCACCTCTTAATAATTTAGCAAATGTGCACTCTGATACCTTCGATACCACTAAATATCTGCAACCTTCATAGCTGCTTAAGTTATCACTCATGCTGTAAAGTTCCGTTGACTTAAAGGAGATGACATATATCAAAGCGGCCGCTGAGTCACTCAATAAGAGGTCTGCTATGTCTTTAACGGGTTCATAATCAGGAGGATCCCAGGAGACACACCTTGTTCTGTTGGAGTGTTGAATGGAAAATCTGCACCCTTCACAAAATTCCCCTTTAAACCATTACTTAAAACAAAAGAGTCCAGTAGCACCTTAAAGGCTAACAAAATCCGTGGCAGGGTCTGTGCTTTTATGAATCACTGTTCACCTCAGATACATCTGAACAAGTGAGCAGTGACTCACAAAAGCTCCTACCCTGCAACGGATTTTGTTAGTCTTTAAGGTGCTTCTGGACTCTTGCTGTTTTCTACTGCTACAGACAGATTAACACAGCTACCTGTCTTGAACAGAAAGCACCAGAACCCTTGCTCCATATTAAACTTTTCCAGACACTAGCCCGCAGCACAGGACCCACTTCAAATAGCTCATTAGCTAGCTAGCTATATAGATCTGCCATACTTTCTCTTTCCCCTCCTTTCCCTTTTTATACTTGCCTTCTCCCCCCCTCCCCAACACACCAATGATTGGCATGGTGCCTGGTTGCGACCCACTTCCAGTTAAATTATTGTAATGTAGTAGTGGTTTATGACCCTTAGGTGAAGATGTTGAATCAGACAGCCCCTACTCCCTTGATGCGTTCACTTCCACAACACGGACATTCTCCATTTATAAAGAACCATATATTTGAGTAGTTAACTGCCTCTTCTCCACCTTTGTTATCAACCAAATGGTTTCATAGGACATCCCTATTTCACGTCATAATTTCTGTTTGCCATATCAGACAAAAAAAAAACCTGGGTGGCATTAGGACGAGAATCGCAGGCAAGACAGATGAACATTTGGGCAAATATGAAAATATTGTTCTAATAGCAAGCACAGAGGAAATGCAGTAACAGACTAAGACATTTGAAGAAGAAAACAATGCTATCTTTTAAGTCCTATGTAACCAAGACATTACATATTGCCAGTTATCATCTGTTATAACATAACATTATCCATTCCTATTACCAAAGCTCTTTTTTCCCCCATGGGACTTGTGAGAATTTTTACATTTTTAGGCAAAGCAATTTTTACAGGATTGTTGTTCTGATATCTTTGAAGCTGCTTTATGTTCAGTTGGGACAAAAGAAATGCACTCAAGCTTTATCATAAGTGGAAATCAAGCTTACCTTTACTGCAGCAGATGGTTTTCAAAACCAGCCGTTTTCTAGTACCCTTAAAAATTAATGATTCGTTTTCCCAGAAAGGGAGTTTTTACAGCTTCGAGCCTTGACAATGGAGTCCTGTGGTTTCCAAGGCAGTATAACTTAAACAGGTGTAACCTGATCATTTGTTCTGGCGTACTATTCAAATGAGAAACTCTGGATGTCTCCTGTTGTCAAGAAGAGTGCTAGGAGTAAACAGAAACTCAGAGCAAATGTAGAAAGTCACATGTTGTGGCCATCTTTTCTGTTTTTCAAGAATCACAACACTGTGGAGCTGCTAATTCTGGTGCATCATTTGGGAGGAAATAACTTTTGGGGTAGAGAGTAAATTGAAAGAGAATGTGCAATGGAGAGAGTGCTTAAGGCTTGGACTCAACGTGCAATCAAGTTCCAGGTTGGCAATGAATCACCATAAATGACCTCGGGCCAGTCTCTTTCTCATCCTAAAAGGTCATCATGAACATAAAATGGGAGAAAGTTCTCAATATGCTGCTTTGAGCTTCTGGAGGAAGAAAGAACTCCCAGTATTATTTTTTTGCCATGCTGCTCTCTACACTACACAGCCCTTTCAGCTTTCATTCAGAAAATATTGTTAATATTGTTAATTTGAAAGTGATTGCTGTAATAATGTTTATTTATTTACTTAGGAATGTGAATAGCTTTAAAATGGGATTAGATAGATTGATGTGGGAATAAGTCTATCAGTGGCTACTAGCCATAGTGGCTGAGGGAACCTCCATGTTCAGAGGAACTAATCCTCTCTGAATCCCAGAGCCAGGAGACAACATCAGGGGAAGGCCTTGGCCTCTGTGCCCTGTTGTTGGCCCTCCAGAGAAGCTGGTTGGCCACTATGTGAGAAAGGGTGCTGGACTAGATGGACCATTGGTCTGATTCAGCAGGGCTCTTCTTATGTTCTTACTTGTGTAAAATATTTTATACCCTTAGCATAAAGGTAAGATTATTTCCAATTGTTTCTGGCCTTTTGGCTACAATCAAGAGTGTGTGTGTGTGTGTGTGTGTGTGTGTGTGTGTGTGTGTGCGCGCGCGCAGTATTTAATTAGAGCAATTGTGACAATCATTCAAACAAAAAGTAGTAATAGTAAGTTTGCAGTGAAACAAAGAATTCAAACCAACAAAGCAGCAGCATTAAAATACAAACAGAACAATAATAATAAAATCAGTAACAATTAAACATTTAAAACATCCGGGGGTGGGGGGAGTGAACAGAAAGGTAACAAGGCAGTCCCCTGGCAAGATATGCCAGTGGAGTGTGCCCAGCCAGGCACTGGCATGGCAAATCCGTGAAGCAACACTGGCACAAGTGACTATACTGTGATGGAAGGGGGTGAACCCAAGAACATGGCAGGAATTAGTCAGCTCCCTATGCCACCCCAGCCCAGGAACACCCCACAAAATTGACAGAAAGTTGTGCCATCAAAAACCACAGTATACAGTGGAAAAGGCCAGGCACTCCCCTGCCCAAAAGCCCTGGCGCAGTACAGCAGGATGCCAATTATAACTGCCTCCAATCCCTCCATCCCCAGCAGCAGCCAAACCCTCTCCCCTGTACCGAGTCTCAAGCAGCCCCCAGCACTGCATAAACCCCAGCCAGGACACCCCAGAGTTCAGTAGGTATGGTGTGTGGCACAGGACTCTTATCTCAGAGGTCTCTGCCATGAACACTTAAGAGTGCCCCGTGTTGCACTGTGGTGACAGGAAACTGATTGGCTGTGCCTGTGTGTGCCATTCACAGGGGCATCAACAACCACTGTTGTCTGATTGGTGGGTGTCGCCAGGATTGCTGTGGACTCCAGCATACTTGCTGTGTCATCTGTGCCTTGTGGAGGGGGGGGTGCTGCAATGCTCCCCCTAAGCTGTGGGGTCTTGTGAGCAAAAATTCTACTTTGTGAGCTACTGGCTTTAAAGTTGTGAGTGAACAATTTGGCTACTGCATAAATGAGTCTGCTCTGGAGCCATCCTTCCTGAGCTAAGAAAAAAATGTGTGAGCTGGAGGCTTAAAAACTCTGAGGTAGCTCACACTAACTCAGCATAGAGGGAACACTGGTGTGTTGTTATTACCCCTGGGGAATGTCCATAGGGAACAGGCCAGCAGTGCTGCTTTTGCTTTGGCAGAAGGCCACCTCCACCACAGTGGAAGTTCCAGAGCCAAGGTGCCACAATAGCAATAGAAAAGGCCTCATCCCTGGTAGTCACGCATCTTTGCTTCAGAAAGTGAAAGCGCATTAACACAGATCATATTGATTGACTTTCCACCCTTGAAATATGCATTGATGTCTCAAAACGGTGTTTAAACCAGAAAACCAAGCATTCTTTTAGCAGTAATAGATTTTCTTATGAATTTACAACTGTGGAATAGTATGGGTAGTGTTATGTTCTCAGACCAATGCCAGGCGCCAGCCTGAAGCAGCTAGCTTCAAGCCCAAAGACAATAGGGACTAGGCTCCGGAACTTCCAGTAAGGAGCCAATAGGAACATTGGCGGGAAGTTTAAACCCGCCAATAGAACCAGGGGGCGTCCCTCCCCAAATGTATAAAGTTGGCCAACCGGCCGTTAGTTTGTTGTTCCATGTGTGAAGTACTAATAAACGCGTCTTCTCCTATGTCGTGGTCCAAGTCCTGATGTATCGAACCCAGTACTTTACAGGTAGGGTCTTAGACTACCATTCCAATAGTGGAACAGTAGGAGCAAAAGGCAATTTCCACCAATTGCTCCATCTCACTGCAAACCTTCAGACCTCAGTTTTCCTCCATCAGGAGTAGGTGAGCTCAGTGAGTTGCTGCTGGTGGGGAGAAGGAAGGAAGTCCTCTTCTGTGGACATCACGCTGCTGGAGGTCCTTGGGACCCAGCCCCTTCTTCTTTAAGTTTTAGATGGCCAGTTATAACACTATACTTTGTGCTGCATCTTCTAATCCAAGGGAACCCTAAGCAGGGTTTTCAACCCTCAGACATCAGGACTTTTACATCACAGGTAGATGCTGAACTGCAGGCTGTAAGGACTGTAGCTTGGCAGTTCGAGACCCCAGTGCTGCGTGACAGAGTGAGCTCCCGACTCTGGCCCCAGCTCCTGCCAACCTAGCAGTTCGAAAGCAAGAAACTGCAAGTAGATAAATAGGTACCACTTTGGTGGGAAGGTAACAGCGTTCCGTGCGCCTCGGCATTTAGTCAAGCCAGCCACATGACCCCGGATAAGTCTTCGGACAGCTCTGGCTCTTCAGCTTGGAAATAGAGATGAGCACCATCCCCTAGAATCAGATTCGACTGGCTTTCAAGCAAGGGAAACCTTTACCTTTAAAGTGTGCTACCAAGCAGCAACTGCATCATGGTGACCACATGAAGTTCCACCTCATAGGGTTTTCAAGGCTAAGAGAGGAGCAGAGGTTTTTTTGCCACTGCCTTCCTCTGCATAGTAGCCCCAGTCTTCCTTGGGGGTCTTCTGTCCAAGTACCGACCATGATTAGCTTGTGAGCTCTGCCACCACAGAGGTGAAATATTGCACCAGTCCAAACACAACTGTGTAAAACTGAATTTCAGAAAATGTTAGACACGTCACATGTTGAATTGTCATATGTATAATGGCAGAGAATATCTATATTCTATAGATGGAAAGCTATGCAAAGGAAGGAAGGAAGGGCGTGCCTTGGTTCTCTGTGCCCACCTACACTCCTTTCCACTCTGCCCACTTGGCTTGGCCCATGGGACGTGGGCAGACTTCAGATGACAGCCCGTGAGGAAAAGTCACTGCTACAAGAAAAAGTTGGAATAAATAATACAGAATGTTTGGGGTAATCTTGGGGAAGCATTCTATCTTCAAATTCCATTCCATGGCCCTTTGTCCATGTCTGTCCTCCCCTGATGCAGTATGTTATGTATGGAACAGAATGTATGAATGTATGAGCTTGAGTCTAAGCAAGGTATTGTAAAACCGACCTATCAGAACAAGGAAAGTTCTGGAGGGAAGCAAAGTGATTGGTCTTTATGTACAGTTTCTGATTCGATCTTATCTGACATGTGGGCGTGGCTTGCCAAGCCCGGACTGTTTAAAAAGGAGCCTGTTGCTCCATTGTTTGTCTCATTCTGGTTCTTCTGACTTCGTGTTCAATAAAGCTGTTATCACTGTTCACCTGCTGCCTCGAGTCTCATATCTAACACAGTAGATGGTAGCATATTAGAAAAAGACAACACAAAACTAGAAGAGTACATTTTTATACCACACTTTTTAACCTTAAGAAGTCTTAAAGCAGTTTAGAATCACATTCCTTTCCTCTCCCCACAACAGACACCTTATGAGGTAGGTGGGCTGAGAGAGTTCTGAGAGGACTGTGACTGACCCAAGGTCACCCAGCAGGCTTCACGTGGGGGAGTGGGGAATCAAACCCAGTTCTCCAGATTACAGTCCACCACTCTTAACCACTACACCATATTGTCTCTCTAAGTGGGTAATCCCTGGCACTAATATTAAGGAAGTCTTATGGCAGCTTTAAAATAGTACATAAGCTTTAAGGGACAGAGCTCATTTCAACAGATGCAAGGAGTGTCAACCTCAATTGGTGTGTGTGTGTGTGTGTGTGTGTGTGTGTGTGTGTATACACACACACACAGTGTAGGTAGTTGGGGGGCATCATCTCTGGACATATCATAAAGAAACAGACATCCAAAAATTTGTCTGTTTCTCCCCAGCAAAAGATCCGTAAATCCGTAACCTACAAATGCAGTCTGCTTCCCAGGAATCTCTAGCTTGCAATAAAGCTGACACTTCAAGAGGATTATTTATCAGCAGAAGCAGCGGTGATAATAAAAGCTAACAACAGCTATGCTAAACCAGGGATTAATTTGCATGAGTGACAGATGTAGGAGAAGACAATGGGTAAATGTAAAACAGTCTGGAAGAAGCTAAAAAAGCATGAAGGTGTATGTTTTCTAGGAAGACACAACACATTGTAAAATGGTTCATTCCTCACTACCTCTGAAAGAGATCACACAGCATCTGACTTTTAGCAAACATTTAGACACCAACCGGGTCCCCCTGTGTGTGTGTATATATATATATATATATACACACACACACACAGTGTAGGTAGTTGGGGGGCATCATCTCTGGACATATCATAAAGAAACAGACATCCAAAAATTTGTCTGTTTCTCCCCAGCAAAAGATCCGTAAATCCGTAACCTACAAATGCAGTCTGCTTTCCCAGGAATCTCTAGCTTGCAATAAAGCTGACACTTCAAGAGGATTATTTATCAGCAGAAGCAGCGGTGATAATAAAAGCTAACAACAGCTATGCTAAACCAGGGATTAATTTGCATGAGTGACAGATGTAGGAGAAGACAATGGGTAAATGTAAAACAGTCTGGAAGAAGCTAAAAAAGCATGAAGGTGTATGTTTTCTAGGAAGACACATTGTAAAATGGTTCATTCCTCACTACCTCTGAAAGAGATCACAGCATCTGACTTTTAGCAAACATTTAGACACCAACCGGGTCCCCCACCAACCAAAAAGCAAATAAACAGGTAATATAACATCCTGGTGAAAGTATTTACGAACCCAATATAAAAATTCACTAGATAAGTGAAAATTTCAAATGAAATCTTTCTGGGGAAGGGCAATGAGAGAGATCCTAAATCCTCTTTGAGAAGAGGACAATCTGACTGGGGAGGAATTCTTGTCTAATATGATGAGAAACTTGCACTTACTTTTGGATTACTTCCTCTCCCCTTCCCCCACATTCACCTACTAATTGTCATATTCTTTTTTACAGGATGCTCAGCTATTTGAGTTGTAATTCATTAGGGCTGCCAGGCTAGATATTGTAGGAGACTTGGATTTCTCCTGAAATTATAATTGATCTCCAGACTGTCATCTATGCTGCCATAATGTTTATAGGCAGGAGTGCCTTTGCTTGCCCTGTGTACCAGCTGCTGCTGCATTCCTTCGTTCCTTATTATCTCTGACCTTGTAGGCTGCCTGTGTAGTGTCTTCCCATCAATTACCCCGGGACTAGTTTCGATTCCCAGCTTTGGCGTTAACGGCCTGGGGCCCCATTCGCCCGCGTGTGGCCTAGGGATGGGGTGTGTGCATACGAATACCCTATATCCCATTAATTCAAGGAACATAGCCATTCCTAACAGTGACGATGATACTGCCTCTATAGCTCTTACAATAAAGTATAAACTTATAAGCGTGTACTGGGAGTCAGGCCGATTGGCCTAGAGATGGGTTGTGTGCATACGAATACCGTATATCCCATTATGCTTGTAGGAATGTAGCCATTCCTAACAGTGACGATGTTACTGCCTCTATAGCTCTTACAATAAAGTATAACCTTATGATAAGCGTGTACTCCAGTTCCCTAGGAGAAAATAGCTGCGTTGGATGTAG
>NW_015174866.1:506677-522139 GCF_001447785.1 Gekko japonicus | reverse complement strand
GGAGAAAATGGCAGCTTTGGAAATTGGACTCTATAGTGTTATACCCACTGAGATCCCTCTCCTCCCCAACCCCTGACTTCCCCAGTCTCCACCTCCCAAAACCTCCAGCAACCCTACAGAAAACCCATTAACAGAAAAGGGAAATGGGACTACCATATGGAGCTAGACAATGGCTCCATCGCAACCTGCAGGCAAGGTGATTGCCATATCACTCATATTTTATATTTGTTTTGTTTGCTTAATCCATTTGTAGCCCATACTCTCAGCTGGTAGGTTCTTGAAGTGGCTTATGCAAAACAATTAAAACAATAAGAATACTAATTAATAAAAATTTAATTTAACATTATCAACCATTAAATTAAGAAAAGGATTAGGAACAGTAGTAAAACGTAGTATAAACTGGCACTGGAGATTGAAAACCAACAATGCTTCTACCCAGGGACTTTCCCCCACAGAGAATGCAGGGAAATCTAGATTTATTGGGAACGTCCCCATAGCATCATGTCCATTCCAACCACAACATGGTGTTCCTGGTGCTTTGCCCTTTACTTGGAAGGAGGGGAAACTGTTTTCTCCTGTCAAAGGGAGAAGTTTGGATGCTCCACCCATAGGTATCACTATGAGGGACAGAGCTAAGCTCCGCTTTCAAAATAGCATGGGGCATGTACCTGCTCTGTGCTATTTCCCCCCCTTCAGCTCAACCACAACATGGTGTTCCTGGTGCTTTGCCCTTTACTCGGAAGGAGGGAAAACTGTTTTCTCCTGTCAAAGGGAGAACTTTGGATGCTCCACCCATAGCTATCTCTATGAGGGACAGAGCTAAGCTCCGCTTTCAAAATAGCATGGGGCATGTACCTGCTCTGTGCTATTTCCCCCCCTTCAGCTCTGCGAAGGGCTTTCCTCACATTTCCTTGCTTAGCTGCACTGTAGTGTTACAGCATGGCTCAGTCAGGAAAGGCAAAGTGAGTGGAAAGAGGGACTTCTTGGCTGTGGGGGTCTCTGTGAAATTTGCTGTTACATCTGTGCTTTTGTGCAGGAATAATAGAGCAGAAAGGGTGGGCTGAAGAGTGGTGGCAGCCGCAAACAGTATGAGGAAGGGCATATGGACTCCATTCCCAATCCCATACTGCTGCTTTTGTGGCAGGGGCATGTTTTGTGCCCCCATCTGGATGAAAGCTGTTAAATACTGGGTTCTGGACACATTGCATTTTGTGCAGGAATAATAGAGCAGAAAGGGTGGGCTGAGGTGAGAGTGGTGGCAGCCGGAAACAATATGAGGAAGGGCATGTTTTTGTGGCAGGGGCATGTTTTTGTGCCCCCATCTGGATGAAAGCTGTTAAATACTGGGTTCTGGACACATTGCAGTGATCAGCTCTAGTTTATTTAGTGATTTCAGGAACACAACAAGCACACCCATCAGAGTTTGAGCCCTGCTTATAGAGCATGCAAACACACACACACACACACACCCCACACAAGGACAGGCTGTTTACATTACACTGTTTACCTATAGGTCAGTTCCAGGATCCTGGTCAGCTATTGTTCTTGGGGAGCAAGCTCACCCAATTCAAGGTCCACATTCAGGGATGGCTTAGGCTCAATACATAACAGGAAGGAAAATACCACTGGGGAGAAGTATTGCAGGAATTAATCTTGACTCTAGGTATCTCAAGACTGTCCCACTGCTACAAGATCCAGTGTAAATAGATGCGAGACAAACAGAAATTGTGTGGAGATTTTCATAGGAACGAGTTTCCCAGACCTAGAGAAGAGTGTTGGATAAATTATCCAGACATTCTCTGCACAGTGTACACATCCAGCTAGCTGTTAAAGCTTCATGTCTCATGGTACAAATACTGGCTCCTGTGCAAACCCTGAGATGTAGGACTGGCTGACAGGGTTGACAACTGGCCAATTTTCCATTGTCATGGCTGCGTGTTCAGGTATCTGAAGAAGTGAGCAATTACTCACAAAACTTCATCCCCTGCCACAAATCTTGTTAGCCCTTAAGGTGCACTGGACTCTTGCTCTTTTCTATTGCTACAGACAGACTAACATGGCTACCCATCTTGATCTATCTAAATGGAACAGAGTTTGCGACAATTATTCTTTGGGATTATCAGAGGTGTCTTACATCGTACCTTTAGAGAGCATATATCAGAAGGTTTAGTAAAGCACGTCTTGGCCTATGTAAAAGCTTCTGTATAAAATGGCCACAACCTGTAACCTCTGGATCTCTCAAATTTGGAATTCAGTGAAATATGATTTCTCCTTTTGGGGCAAATTTTCCCTTTTTTCTAAAAGTCAGTTTAGTATAGGAACATGTATGCTTATATAGGATTGATTTATATGGGCTATGCCAGTGCTCTGTGTATCTATTTTGTTTAATCAGATCTAGATGGATCAGATTATTTTTAAATAAAAGTTTTAATAAATTCATTGACTGCTTATTGGTTGGGAAACACAGGGTTTCACTTTGAATCTGGAACAAACAAACAATCTTCAGTGTCTTCCTTAGGGACTGAGGGCTGTGCCTGCAAAGATTGAATATTGTGAGGGAACATTCAGCCATCAAGCAGCACCGTGATTTAGTGGGTTACTTTAATTCAGTCAAAGAGGCTTTAATCTTCACATGGCTGTTTAATGCCCCCTTAGAGGTGGGTCCTAGTGACCACCAGAAGTGGGTCCTGAGTTGGGTCACTTTCACCTTGCCAGATGTGAGCTTTCCAAGGGTTTCAACCCTAGTGGCTATATTCATATTGCATGGCTTTTTTGTTGTTGCCGAGATCAATAAAAGATGCCTATCTCTTGTATTCACCTTCCCATGTTTTGCAGAAATCTGCTCTGAGAAATGTTTTTGGCTTTGGGGTGTACTTACTACATGGCTGCATTGTGTGAATATGAGTGGAAGGAAACCTTGTTTGTCTTCCATGTTCTATCCAGATGAAATGATTCATTTATTTGCTTGTTCAGTATGCGAAGGTGAACAATTACTTTAATCTTTATTGACAAAGGCAAGGCCAAGCAATTTAATCCACCTGCTTCTCACAACATATGGTAGAATGGAAACAGCAGGCTTTTACTTCTGACAGGTTCTTTCATATGGAAAGTTAAGTAGTCATCAGAATTACTTTTTAATGTCATCTAGACCTCATCATTCATAGATAAAACTTCATCGTTTTATACATAAAACCTCTTAATAATGTAGAGCTACAATGGAAAATCCTGCCAACCTAGCAGTTCGAAAGCAAGACATTGCAAGTAGATAAATAGGTACCACTTCGGTGGGAAGGTAACAACGTTCCATGCGCCTTGGTGTTTAGTCATGCCGGCCACATGACCACGGAAACATCTTCGGACAGTGCTGGCTCTTCACCTTTGAAACAGAGATGAGCACCGCAACCCTAGAGTCGGACTCGACTGGCTTTCGAGCAAGGGAACCTTTACCTTTTACAAAGGAAAAACAATCAAATGTCTTCTGAGACAGGATAAATGAATGTAGTAGGTAAAAAAGAGAAACCATTCCTTATGTAGAGAGAGCTCAAAATTACAGCGAGAGAAAGAGAGATTTTATTTTTAATAATCCAAAATTAAGTTTTACACATCTCAGTGGGATGAAGGTACAAATATTTTTATCTCTATGAAAAGTCTGGGGAAGTCATACCTCTAAATAATTCAATTTGCTAAATGCCTTCTTCCTATGGGGATCTTCATTTTTAATAACAACTTTATTGTATACATTTTTATATTACTAACCCTAATCTTCCATCATGCCAGTGCAAAAACCCATGGTAGTGAAATCTGGGAGCAGACTGAAAAAAGCTCTTTAATCAGCATTCAAAGAGGATCTGGAGCCAGGAGCAGCTAGCAACCAATATGGGGGATGAGGAGGTCAAAATTTCAGGGATCCTGATAATGCTGGGGATCCAGGGAGCCAGCTAGAGTGCCACGGGCATGCTGTATAAATGTAGTTACCTCAATATTGAGTGGAAGGGAAGGTGGAAATGTGACCTTGGACCAGTCACTATCCCTCACCCTGTCCACCTCACAGGGCGGCTATGAGTATAAAATGGTGGGATTCTTATTTATGCAATGAGTAATTAAATTGTTGAATTCACTGCCAGTGGTCATAGTGATGGCCATGAGCATAAAAGGAGATTAGACTAATTCATGAAGGATAGCTCTATCAATGGCTATAGTTATGGTGAGCAAAGGGAACCTCCACAGTCGGACAGTAAACCTCAGAAATCCAGTGCTATGAGGCAACATCATGGTAGGGCCTTGGACTTAATTCTGATTGGCCGTGGTGTGCAATGCAGTGCTGGACAAGATGGACCAGTGATGTGATCCAGCAGGGCCCTTCTTATGTCCACTGCCCTGAGTGCTACACAAAGAATGGTGGATATACATGCAAGGGATTGATTTCTGGGGGGTGGTATGGAGCTCATAGAGATACCCAATTGTTGGACTATTCATGCTGGCAATGTCATATGCTTTACTATGATGTTTGGGTTGGGTGTGGTTGTATGAGGAGATGCCCAGGGAATCTTTGTCTGGTGACCTGTGTTGGCTCTCAACAACCTGAGGAACAATAGGACAATTCTTTCCATTGCTGTTTCCTAAGCTGTAGATTCTCAAATTGTGGGGCGCTTGACAGTAAGACCTGAAAGGAAACACAGATTTTCACACAGAGAGAAAATCACGAGACAAGCAAATCCTGCCTTCCAAAACTTTGCTGTGTCAAATACCCCCTGGCAGAAGACCCACACTGTATTGGTAGGGCTGACTGAGACTAAAACTATACATGATGGCGCAGTTCCTGGACATATAGAGTGGGTTGGTTTGCAGAGAAAGAATGTGGCACATGGATAGGGGGGAGTTGGGGTATCAGAGGTATTGCTGAGGAGGTAAGTGCCTGGAGAGGCAGACTTCAGGCAGGTAGACTGCAGGTCGTGGAAATGGTCCCGCACCTCCCTCTGTGCACCTGTTTTGTTTAAAAATTGGACCTTCCTCCACCCCACCCCCATACATGTGCTCTAAAACTCTCTCTGCCATGCTATCCCATATAGTTTGAGTCTAAGCCTTCACTGCCTCAGAGGGTTGCCAGGTCCCTCTGGCCACCAGCTGGGGGCCAGGGGAGAGGTAGGGTTGTCAGTTTCAGGAAGAGAAACTCCTGGAGATTTGGGGATGGAGCCTGGGGAGGGCAGAGACCTCAACTGAGTACAATGCCATAGGCCACTCCCCAAAGCATCTATTTTCTCCACGGGAACTGATCTCTGTAGTCTGGAGAATCCAGGATATTCCACAGGCCCTGCCTGGAGGCTGATATCCCGACTGCCTCAACATTCCAAAGTGATTTGGGAAAGATGGAAGCTTGGAAGAAGCTGCTGCTTTGTTCTAATAGTGTTTCCTTGTGTATAGTTTTACCAGAGAACAAATGACTGGAACTAGATTGGGGGGCAGGGACAGGTAGTTTGAAAGGTCTAAGAAACACAGATATCTTCTTTTAGAAATGTAGGGATAGAACTCGATATCTGTTTGACTGTTTCTCACTTTCCACACTCTTGCAGCCTTAGCTGTCTGTCCATAGGATCAAAATTTCTGTGTTATCTGCTTTGAGACCCAGAGAGAAAGGTAAAGGTAAAGGTTCCCTTGCTCGAAAGCCAGTCGAATCCGACTCTAGGGTTGCGGTGCTGCTCATCTCCGTTTCAAAGCCGAAGAGCCAGCGCTGTCCGAAGACGTTTCCGTGGTCATGTGGCCGGCATGACTAGACACCAAGGCGCATGGAACGCTGTTACCTTCCCACCGAAGTGGTACCTATTTATCTACTTGCAATTTCTTGCTTTCGAACTGCTAGGTTGGCAGGAGCTGGAACTAGAGATGGGAGCTCCCTCCATCATGTGGCACCCGGGTCTCGAACTGCTGAACTACTGACCTTCCACAGCCTGCAGTTCAGTGTCTTAACCACTTGAGCCACCGCAGCTCCAACCCTGAGAGAAAGGGGGACTATAAATAATGCAAAAAAATAAAAAAAGAAAGCAAATATGACTAGACCTCATAACAATGCAATAATTTTGCATTCAGTTTGGTATGAAACGGTTATCATGCCTGCTACAATATCATGATCCATAGTTTATACATAAATACCTGTATTGTGCCATTTGGGTTCAAATTTTGTGTGTGGTAGTTAAGATCTAGGCAGGTATTCAGTGGCCTGATTAGTTTTGGAATTCATTGGTGAATGTGCCCTATTCCAAGGTTGCCATCCTAAACAGAGTTGCAACCTTCTAAGCCCACTGACTTCAATTAATTTAGAAAGGTATAACTCTGTTTAGGATACATTTTTGGACCTTCCTAGGGTTTCCAAGTCTGATTGTTGCATTGGTGGGGGGATTGGAGGGTGTTCCGGGAGAGGGCAGGGACATTGCACAATGTGCGTCACCCAGAAGTGACATAGGCATGCTAGTGATGTCAGAGGTGATGTTCTGGGTTTTGGGCAAAACTCTATGGTAAAATTGCCCTGAAACCATAGAATTTTGCCCAAAAACCAGAGTATTATCCCCCTGATGTCACCGATGTTCCTATGTCTGGGTGACATCAGCACATTGTGCACAATGTTGCGGTTTGGGGCGGTGGGGGGGAATTTCCTCCCATTGGCCAGCTGGCTGCCAACAGGCAGGAGCCTGTGAAACTGTGGGATCCCTAGACCGTCCCCATTGTTGTATCTTGAGATCAGGCAGCTCTTTTGGACCTTCCTAGGGTTTCCAAGTCTGATTGTTGCATTGGTGGGGGGATTGGAGGGTGTTCCGGGAGAGGGCAGGGACATTGCACAATGTGCATACGTCACCCATAGGCATGCTAGTGATGTCAGAGGTGATATTCTGGGTTTTGGGCAAAACTCTATGGTAAAATTGCCCTGAAACGATAGAATTTTGCCCAAAAACCAGAGTATTATCCCCCTGATGTCACCGATGTTCCTATGTCTGGGTGACATCAGCACATTGTGCACAATGTTGCGGTTTGGGGCGGTGGGGGGGAATTTCCTCCCATTGGCCAGCTGGCTGCCAACAGGCAGGAGCCTGTGAAACTGTGGGATCCCTAGACCGTCCCCATTGTTGTATCTTGAGATCAGGCAGCTCTTTCTTCAACCAATGATTTCAGTTTATTAAAACAAAACACAACAACAACAACAGCACACACAGGCCAACCCCAACCTATATACAGTTTGGAACTGGCTAAACCACACCCTGAGAACAGTAAGGTCCAATCATGAGTGGGTGCTTAGGACCAATAGGGTTTGTTCCTGCCAAAATTCATAGCCTTTGCTGATTGGTCCATTGCACAATGGCAGCCAATCAGGCTGTTGATTTTCAGATATTGAGAGTCTATGGAACTTGTGACTGAAGCTCAGGCTCATTCTCCAATTCAGGCTATCCACATAACATAATACATAACACCCACGCACACCCATTAGAATACTATAGAAAAGTTCCTCTTCCTACTCTTCTGTCTCAATAGGAATCACTCCTCAGGCACTTTTTCACATCTGCTTTCCTAGGGTCGCTGTAAGTGGGCTGTGACTTGACGGCATTTTCCACCACCACCCCTGGTTGAGAAATATAATGGAATAACCTTAAACTAATGTCATGAGTATAATTTTATATCAATCTATCAAAAAACCTGTTTCCACAACAATAGCTTCTGGTGCAGCAGATGACATACTGTGTGTTCAATATTGACACAAAACACAGATGGCCCATTAATCCATCGAAATATATTCTTGGTGTTTTCCACTCTCTGATATGTGCACATTTGGAAAACATACAGGTTACAAAGTCACTCATGACATTAGTTTAAGGTTATTCCATTATATTTCTCAACCAGGGGTGGTGGTGGAAAATGCCGTCAAGTCACAGCCCACTTACAGCGACCCTAGGAAAGCAGATCTGAAACAGGGGTGGGGGGAGGCAGTTCAACCATGATCTCTTTCAATAACAGGACTGATTCAGAAGGGAGGCCAAGAATTCAGGACATTTGGATACTAGAAAGGTTCCATTGAAAATAAGCCTAAGCACCTGTCAGATGAATTCAGGTCTCTTCCAGTTGGAAGAAATGGTAAAACCTATCCTAAATCCACTCCTAAGTAAAAATACAGGGCTGGCTGACATAAGCCCAGGCCAGAACTTTAGTTCTTCAGTCTGTGCCTTGATGGTGCTTGAGACCCCAGCAGCTGATCCTTTATAATATGGTGACACAGAGTCCACCTGAGAATCAGAAAATAATGTAAATTATTTGGTGGGTATTTTGTGTATGTGTATGTGTGTGTGTGTGTGTGCCTGGAAGTCATGGTTGACTTCTGGTGACCCCTAGTGGGGCTTGGATGTTTTAGAAAGGTGGCTTACTATTGCCTGCCTCTGTGTCCCAGCCCTGATATTCCTTGGAGGTCTCCAATTCAAGTACTTCCCTGAGTCAGCCCTGCTTAGCTTCCGAGATCTGATGAGATCGGGCTTGCTTGGACTATCCAGGTCAGGGCAAGGAAAAAACATAAATCCTTTCAGTCTTTCAGGTCAACTGCCAGGAAGCGGCTGAGGGCCCCATCTGTTCAGGGCTTGGAATTCATAAAAGCCACCTGGGGTTTGCAGAGTGCCTTAGTCTGTGGGGTTTCTGTTTGCCTGCATAGTTTCAGGTGAACTGCAAGATTCCACCTCATAAAATTGTACAAGCTAGTCTAGAATGATTAGTAAAACAATCTCAACAGCATTCCCAGCATGATGTATACTAAAAATAAAGACAAAGATGTTGCCTGGAACCTGGGAGAGCTATTCTCCTCTCCTCCACATGTAGCTGCTGCTGTGACCTTGGGCCAGTCATAAGTTCTTTCAGAGCTGTACTCTCAAGGGCAGTTCTTGAGAGAGCTCTCTCAGCCCCACCAACCTCACAGAGTATCTGTTGTGGGGAGGGGAAGGGAAAGGGATTGTAAGCCGCTCTGAGACTCCTTCAGGTAGTGAAGGATGGGGTGTAAATCCAATCTCTCCTCCTCCTCCTCCTCTTCTACTACTACTACCACCACCACCACCAGGAAAACCAATTGGTATGACTGGACTCCATTGAAACACATGGATGTACAGCGACATTACCAATAACATAAGGAACTGATTATGAAAAGTAATGGAATAGGTCACTAGGGCAGAAGAACATATTGGTAGGAAGAAATAGTAGGGAAGAGAAAAAAGAAATTAGTACACACAGCCTAGGACTGGAGCTATGGCTCCCAAGGCTGGAATGACAAGTCCCTAATGGTAGAATGATCCCTGGGTGTGGAATGGCAACTCCTGGGGCAGTGGTTAGAGTATCAGACTAGGATTTGGGAGACCCAAGTTCAAATCCTCATTCTACAATGGGGAGTACAGAGTGTGGATTTGCTCTGGGATAGCATGCCATGACCACCCATAAAAGTACAAAGATAAAAAGAAAACACTTCTGTCATTTATTGAAACATCTAAAATCTCTCTCTATAATAATTCTGTTTTGGAGTGGCAACATTCCATGCACTCCCTCAGCTGTTTGGCCCATCAGCCACCACTCAAGAGTACTCATGTGCCATTGGCCAGGTGTTGAGACTGTTCCTCTTCCCAGCCCACTCCCCCTTCAGCCAATGTGCCCTGTCAGAATTACTGGCAAATGGCTTTCTGTCTTGAAGAAGATGCTTTTCCTGCTTGCCTCTTGTGTGGGACTAACTTTCCCCTCAGTGGCTGTTGGTAGATGTCACGAAATGGCAGTTACCTGTGTTTGTAAGATGGCTGTGGTTCTTTGTTTAAAATGTTTCCCCATAAGGTTTAATTGAGCTGTAGTTCCAGAGAGGGGCCTGCAGGGGTATCACTCACTGGGTTGAATGGGGTTTCCTCATCTGCTGGCCTACAGTTCCCAGCTGCCCCAAGGCTAAAAAGTGCGGGATAACAGGGACTGCCCCAAGGCAGTCTTCGTCCCTGGGAGGCAGCAGAAATTCAGCCACTCCACAGTCGGCTGGACTGGGGAATGAATGGAAGTTTCCCTGCCCACAACCTCCAGAGGTAGAGAGTATTGTGTGTAGGGGAAGAGGATTGCATTTAACACCTGTTGATTCATGTCCTGTTGGTTCATAGTGTGTGCTTACTCCTAGAGTGTGTGTGTGTGTGTGCTCCATAACTGTGTAAATAGTTTAATTCTTTAATTTGGGCTAATAATCTGTGTTGTGCTCTGACCACATAGTCTCCCCCGCTCTGCACAATAACAAAGGGAGGGGGTAGCCCAGGGAAGCAAGGAAAGGCCAGACCCTTGGGTTGCCAACTTTCCAGGGATCCCCCAATGATTGGGGATTCCATCTCCAAATAGAAAGATTCGGCCAGAGGGGTCTCACTGTCCCTCTAAAAAGGCAGTGACGATTCCATGAGTGGTGGCAGCGAACTTAAGGAGTGGTGGGAGGGTGGGAACAAGGGTGGGAGGCAAACAGCTAAGCTGTAAACTGGAGCCCGTTTTGCCATGGCAGGCAACCAAGCTTGGTTCAGACAAAGGAAGGAAACCCTTTGCAGGCCTTTGTAGGAACTCATTGGGGCCAGTCCTGACTAGGCTTCCCAGCTCCAGGTAGGGAGATTTCCTGGAGATTTTCTGGTAGAGTCTATGGAAGTCAGGGGTTGGGTAGGGGAGAGCCCACTTTCCAAAGCAGTTATTTTCTCCAGGGTTGTCTGGAGTTCAGTTGTGATACTTGGTGATCTTCAGGCTCCACCTGGAGGTTGGCTGCCCTAGGCGTAGCAGTCAGTGCTTCAGAGCAGGGTCTGCTAGATCCAGGTTCTTGTTGTGGAAACTGAGTGGGTGATTTTGGACCAGTCACAGACTTTCAGCCTAACCTATCTCACAGGGTTGTTGTGCAAGTCAAAAGGGGGAGAGGAGAATGATGTAAGCTGCTTCGGTCCCCATTGCAGAGAAAGACTACTTTTCCTCCTGGGAAACCATTGTTGCTAATCTCCAGGTGAGGCCTGGAGATCACTCAGAATTAAAACTGCTCTCCAGAATGCAGAGATCAGTTCCCCTGGAGATAATGGTAGACTCTGTAGCAGTCAGGGCTTCAGAGCATGGAAGAGGCTGCAGGAAATGGAAAGCTGAAGAGTGAGGGGGAAATAAAGGTAGGTTGATGATTGGCTGGGAAGGAGATAGCGTTTCCAACTCCAGGTGGGAAATTCCTGGAGATTTGAGGGATGGAACCTGGAGAGGGTGAGGTCTGAGGAGGGGTGGGACCTCAGACAGGTAACAATTGTTGCCAATCTCCAGGTGAGGGCTGGAGATTACTGAAAATTACAACTGCTCTTCAGGTAGCATAGGTCAGTTCCTCTGGAGGAAATAGTGGACTCTGTGTCATTATACCCTGCTGAGGTCACCACAGCACATTGAGACTGAGTGTCCAAGGCGTTGGCACTCTCCCAGAGCCTCTTTCTAGAGCTCATTGTATTTATTTCCACGAGTCTTATTCCTAGTACAGAATAAAACAAACATTCTGTGTCCACAGGATCACAGCAGCCAAACACATGAGACTTGGAAGACAATGAGGAAAACTTTGTAGTAACTGGGTTAGACACTGTGTGGGTAGATCACATAACTATAACTATTTTAGGACCTTTTCCCCACCACAAACCCCTGTTGAGATACCCGTCTTCACTGATCTTTTCCTGACTTGAATGGAAACAGTTTCTTTACCAAATAGGAATAATTCCAGAGATATAGTCATGTTAGTTTGGTACAGTGGTTAAGTGCATGGACTCTAATCTAGGAAAACCGGGTTTGATTCCCCATTCCTCCACTTGCAGCTGCTGGATGACCTTGGGCAAGCCATAGTTCTGTCAGAGCTATTCTTGAAAGAACGGTTCTCTCAGAGGTCTCAGTCCCACCTACCACACAGGGTGTCTCTTGTGGGGAAGGAAGGGAAAGGAGTTTGTAAGCCACTTTGAGTGAACGGCAGGGTATAAATCCAATCTTCTTCTTCTGTTACAGCAAAAATAAACAGGAGTCTAGTGGCACTGTAAAAGCTAACAAATTTCTATGCTAGAATAAATTTTGGGGGACTACAGGCATTTTGTGTACGTGGGGATGGGGTCACCCTGAGCATATTGTGTATGAGCTAATAGAAGAGTTTTCAACAGCAGAGTCAAAGGACCATTAAGTACAAGGCAAGCTGCTAAATTGGTAACATCCAGCTGTAGTGAAGGTAGGTTCAGAAAACAGTCACAATACCAGTATTGTGGATTAATTTCCCTAGGATAGAAAGTAATATAGAGAATACGTTTATAAATTTATGTTGGAATATAATGTAGTTAATCTTTGAAGCACCTCAAGATTCCTATTTGTTTTTACTATATTACATTCTACCTTTTCAAGGAAAATTTTATTGCAGCATAAATTCCAGTAGTTTTTACGCAGCAAGACTGCAACACCTCCAGACTAAATGCACCTGATGAGGTAAACTCTAACCCATGGTGGGAAATTTTTATTAACCTTTAAGTTATCGCTGGACTCAAGGTGTATTTACGCGGTCAGCCACTTGGAATTAACTCTGGAAATGTAAGAGGTCTACCGCAACCTCCAGAATGCAGGGGGCGCACGCGATCCCTGTTGCTCCTTCTGGCGACGTTGACCCAGAAGTTCTCCCCCCACCCTCACCCCCTCGTCCTCTGCTCACGGTTTAATTGGAGCGCTGGTGAGGGGCAGGGCCGAGCCTGGCATGGAACGGAGAGAGGTGAGCCAGGGTTTGGGAGAGGGGCGCCCTTTGCAAACTCAGTCCTTCAGAGTCGAGCCTGTCTACAGATTAAAATCCCCCACTGTCTGTCCGTACCTGTCGTTCGCATTTCGGCTGTCAGTTTGTGCCAAACACAGTAGCAACCACCACCCTCTTTCTTCGAGCGACTTTACAGCCCCCACCCACCCCAATACTCTGCATGAATCAACCTAGGACATCCCACACGGCGTTTGTACTTTGCGTTAATCTATCTGCAATGCCCCTTCCTCCCGACGGTTATGTATTTCAGTATCTAACGTGTAGGATGCTTTAGAATGTGTGGGATGGAGTTAGTGATCCTGGCGGCAACGGGTCGCCAGGTCCCCCCTGGCCAACGGTGGGGGATGGGGGGTAGGGTGGCCAGATCCAGGTAGGGAAACTCCTAGAGATTAGGGGATGGAGCCTGGGGAGGACAGGGACCTCCGTGGGGTACAATACCTTAGAGCTCACCCTCCAAAGCATCCCTTTTCTCCAGGGGAACTGATCTCTGTATTCTGGAGATGAGTTGTAATTTCAGGGGATCCCCAGGTTCCACCTGGAGGCTGGCATCTATATGTGAGGTCTAGGTATAAACACAAGATATTCCTTACATGCTTAGGGGGGAAGGACATTGGTTTCAGTCAGTTCACACAGAGATACTCTGTAATGCTGTTAAATTCATTGAGGTGCCCAAAAGGAAGGATATGTTGTATGGAGGTCTATGTTTATAGGATTAAGGTTGCCCTACACAGTTCCTGGGAACTTTAAATGTTTGGAACTTTCCCATAGTAAATAGGGCTCTAGTTTAGGGCCAATTGAAAAAAAAGTTCACTGATGCTTCCTTTTCCTGTTTTCTTAATTAAAAAAAACTGCACTAAGAAAGTAGTCCCACTTAACTTGTGTGAAGGGGGTAGGGGAAGAGTAGCATTGACAACCCCCTAGGAAGAAAAAGTCCTCTAATGGGATGTTATTTTCCTCCATGTTATGAAAAGCTTCACCTGACCATTTGCACACATTTAGTCCACATTAAAGGGGTTCTAGGAAGTTGGTAATGCTAGAGAAGAGTATGACATTTGTACAACCTGGCTGCTTTTTTGTCACAAGTTTGCTTCTTCCCTCCCTCCAAATAGCAAAACAAACCGCATGTTCTACATTAATTTTCATCATTTAAACATCGCCTCACAGTCTTGAGTTGAGGGTGGGTGGCTATGTGGGTGAAGCTTGCAAAGGAATAATACAGCAATAATATGTATTCTTTCTATGATTGTGCAAAACTTATGACTTCCTTCAGACCAGGCATTTGATAGTTTCCTGAAAAATTAACTCTGACATGTCCACATTCACTTCTAGCCAGTTGTTTTCTTAATTTCACAGGCTGCTCACTTCCCAGAACATTTCATGTTTTTCACATTGTCACTACTGGTACCACATTCTTTCCAACAAAGCCCCAAAGTATGCCTCAATTTAATTTAAATGTTTTACACACAGGACAATGTCCTCAGCATCTCCACCTCCAGATTTACAACATGAAGCATCCAAGGAGAAAGATTATCGAGTTCCAGGCCTGCGAAGTGTCCGGACTACCACTCTGTTCCGTGCTGTGAACCCGGAACTTTTCATTAAACCTGTAAGAGGCTTGTTTAGAAATCTGTGCATTCAAGGAGTAACACTGATCTGTTTTTATATTCTTTACATTAAATTTCATAATGGGTTGCTTAATTTTTTTTATTCACAACCTACTTCTATATTGCATGGTATATTTCAGAAATGTACAAAATATTCCAGTAAAATCACACTTGAGATTAATGTGGTGTAAAATAGGGAAGTATCATGATGTGCATCATGATATATCATGACGGACTCGACTGTGTGACTGAACAACATCATGATGTATGTATAATCCTGGTGGAGAAACCCATTCCTCAGTGACTATAGACTGAAATCAGTAGGCTTAAGTATGCCTAATTCTTTGTTGCATTGTGGTTGAAATTTCTTATGTACCCTGTCACTTGTGATTTGTAAAATTGATAAGGGGAAAATGTCCCCCAGTGTTATTTATTAGATTTATATATTCCACTCTGTCCCTTTATTAGATTTAGATATGTGTATATAAATCTAATCAAAATAAAAAAAATACTTATATACCCAATCAGAGTGAGTTTTCCCAAATGCAAACACTTCCATCTCTAAGGGCTTCGTCATCTATGTCAAGGATATAAGATATAAAAGTGACCAAAAATGAAATGACATTTTTATAAACATAAAAATCAAAAAGAGGTGAAGCAGGTTAATTCTTTTGAACTCCTCTTTCTCTGTCAAATACAAAACAAAGGTGGATAAGAATTTTTATGTTTATCGCGGATAAAGTCTTGTCACTCCGCCGTGCCCTCCCCGCCACAGTTGATACAGTACGTGAACTTGAGGCCCCTTGCATGGTTTCGCCGGGTTTGGAGGGCTTTGACCGGCTCAGCCTGGAGGAAGTAGATAGAGTGCTTCTATCTGTGCGTCCAACCACTTGCAGCCTTGATCTGTGCCCCTCCTGGCTCATTAAAACGGGCCACGAGGGGTTTCGAGGTGCCTTGAGGGAGATTATCAACAAGTCCCTTTCGGAGGGGCGGTTCCCTGAGGCACTCAAGGAAGCGATGGTCCGCCCTCTTCTGAAAAAGCAAACTGTGGACCCG
>NW_015174866.1:466513-505493 GCF_001447785.1 Gekko japonicus | reverse complement strand
CAATAGGGAGTAAGTATTGTAGTCATTATGTATCCTGTGAGATGTGCATTTTTGCCTAAACTGTTTTAACTGTTGACTTTTACTGCACTTGTGCCTTAATTGTTTTAACTTCTTGTATTTTTATCACACTTTTGTGCCTGTGTAAGCCGCCCTGAGCCTGTGTGCGGGAAGGGCGGGGTATAAATGAAATGAAATAAAATAAATAAATAAATAATAAATGGTCAGTGACCAGAGTAATAAGATTTTTTTTAAAAAAAATCCTGAAACAGCCATCTAAACTCAGGGGCTTCTTATTTAACCTTTGTCTTTGTGGGTAAGAATGCTTTGTGTGTGTGACATGGATTAAATACAGTGTTTTAAATTAAAAAGCACATATGTAATGTTTTTTCTTCACAGAACAAACCTGTTATGGCTTGATTTTTTTTAAAAAAAATCCTGAAACAGCCATCTAAACTCAGGGGCTTCTTATTTAACCTTTGTCTTTGTGGGTAAGAATGCTTTGTGTGTGTGACATGGATTAAATACAGTGTTTTAAATTAAAAAGCACATATGTAATGTTTTTTCTTCACAGAACAAACCTGTTATGGCTTTTGGGCTTATCACAATTACACTTTGCGTAGCCTACATTGGGTACTTGCACGCACAGCAAGAGAATAAAAAGGACATCTATGAAGCTATTGACAGTGAGGGAAACAGAGAGACAAGGCGGAAGACTTCAAAATGGGACTAAACAAGTAACAAAATGGTGTGTATGAATCATTGTAGAAGAGGAGACAAATAACTGCAGCTTTCTGAATTTTTTTCTGAATCAGCATTTTTAATGCAATAATGATTGTTTTCCTTGAAATGTAATCCAATTTAATCAACAGTATAAAATGTTATTGCCTGTAAATTCTGTGAATAAAACCCGGCATTATTAACAAGTGTGTGTACTTTACTGTGTTACAAACATCATTATTATGAGCATTTTTAAATTTCTTCTAGCAATTTAAAACAATGAATAATTTTACTAACAAAGATGCCTGTTTTAAAGAAGGGCTGGAAGGGAATACCCAGGAGGAGGACAAAATTATGGATTAAACAGCATCTTAATAAAGATCACTAATAACACAAAACCTGTCAACAGTCAGAGAATAAAGGGGAAAACTGGGAGAGGGAGAATTTTTTTTTTAAAGGAAGGCAGAGGCGGTATTAAGTATGGTTTCAGCTATTAAACTCTCATTTGTATATTATTGTGCTGCATAAACAATAGCTTGATCTGTAGTATATAGGTATCAAACAGGGATTTTTAAAACATTTTAAAAACATTTTTAAAAATGATGTGCTTCTATCTACAAAGAAAGGTCTTGGTGTGCACTATTACACTTCATTGGATATGGTATGTTTATGACGATAATAGAAATAAGTTAAGAACATAAGAGAAGCCAATGTTGGATCAGGCCAATGGCCCGTCTGGTCCAACACTCTGTCACACAGTGGCCAAAAATACCAGGTGCCATCAGGAGGTCCACCAGTGGAGCCAGGACACTAGAAGCCCTCCCACTGTGCCCCCCCCAAGCACCAAGAATACAGTGCATCACTTGCCCCAGACTGAGAGTTCCTATCTATGCCTTGTGGTTAATAGCCACTGATGGACCTCTGCTCCATATCTATATATCTAATAGCGAAGGTGCCCCCTGCGTGCGGATATCTAAATCCGCACAACAGGGGCACCTGGGGGGGAGGGAGATTTTCCTGCACACTTGGGGCAGTCCCCAGTTGTGCACAAAAATCTAAAAAGTAGAAAAAATATAGTGGGGCTATTTAAACCCCCCCAAAAGTAAAAGAGCTCTGGGAACTCTGCGGTGGACTGGCAGTTGGAAGCTGCTCAGGCCTCACCGCAGGAGTGGGGTGAGGGAGGAGGAGATTGGCGAGGCCTAAGCAGGACCGCTTTGCCGCGGTGGTCTTGGTGGGTCTTCTCATATGTTGCCGTCTCCTTCAAGGCCATGTCGAGGGTCAAGTCATCATGGCTGGCCAGTTTGCGCCGCAGCTTATGCTCCCTGAGACCTACCACAAACTGGTTCATGAGGGTGTCTGATAGGCTCGGGAACGCACAACATGAGGCCGCTCGACGGAGCCCGGCCAGGAAATCCACAGCGGTCTCGTCTGGGCCCTGGATATGCGCAAAGAAGTTGATGCACTCCACAATTTTTGTAGGCTTGGGCAAAAAGTGGTCGGCCAGTGCCTTTACCAGGATGTCGTGGTCAGACTCCCATCGCATCAACGAAGCACACGCTTGTCGAAAAGGTTTTACTTTATTTGAAGCAATAGGTGCATAACAGGATCACTGTTCAGAATGAGGCAAAAGCATGGAACTCAATAGATTATAGTAAATTCAAAAAGCTGAGGCCCAATTGTGGGGGTTCCCCTGCGCGCCATTGAGCCTGGGAAGCAACGCTCCTAGGTAACCATAACATATTTGCTTCTCATGGATAATACCATGAGATCACCCAAGCTACTACTCGCCAGCAACCACCTGCGGCCTTGAGAGATATGGACGTTCCTGCAACTAGGTAATTAAGCACTTCAGGCATACATGGAAAAGTGAAAGCAGACAAGCGCATACATAGAGGACTGATAAGTGCATACCTAAAGAATAGAAAAACACATTGGCAGCTTGCTGACAGTCGTATGTCTCCTCCTTCATGGTCTTCGGGTTGATCAGGTCCTTCAGCAACCGGAGTGTTTCGATGCCGCACGTACTGAGCAGCAGGGTCTTTTTCTTTCCCACATCTGTAACATCATGGTATTCCAGATGATTTTCCAGGCGTTCCAACCAGGTCTCCCACTGTTCAGGGCGGGTGGCGTTGAACTCTGGGATAGTATCCTGGCTGGTGGCCACCTTACGCATTCCATGTGGAGGATGAAGCTCAGGAGTGGCGGGTGAAGCAGTGCGGTGGTGATTCCTCGCTGGAATCAGACTTTGGGTTGGCGGAGCTGGGAGCGGTGTGGACGTGGTGCCATGAGAAGTGGTGTGCGGTGCGATGCTCAGCTCTTCTTTGTGGTCGTTGTTCAAGGGAAGCAGAATCCCACCTTCGTCGTTAGTGAAAAGTACTGGGACTGATGCAGTGATTTCAGCTCATACTTTTACAGCTCATACTTTTATTTTAAGAGTAGAACAAGACAACTCTACTGGCTCGCAGGCCGGCTTATATTCCCAGTAAACCTACACTCAAAACACACCCCACACCAATGATAGGTTATTTACATTGTCAGGCGTTCCATAGGTCCTTGTTAGGATCCTAGCCCTCTGATAGGTGTGGGCTAGGATCCGCTCGGGCCATTGTTCTCTGGGGCGAAGCTCAGCTGCTTCGCATGACCACGTGGAGGCCCAGCCAAAGTCTATGTTGGTGAGACATGGACTTGGTAGCCTGTGAATTTATCCTGAGAGCTACAACTCCTGCAACTGTCACTGTTGTCAGCTGCGGCACGGTGCCATTGACAAAACTGTTTCACACCCCTTCAACTGCAAATAGTCCTACCCAGTTTTGCTGCACCTGACAGACATTCTGATCATCTAGGAGCCACTTTAATGCTTTAACGTTTTATGTGTAGGGCTCCCAAATCGTGCCAAATCGCGGTGGGGGATCCACATGTCTTCGCAGAATCCGTGCCGCGGGGACAGTGGGATGCGTTGCACCACCGTTGCCAGGACATGACGCTACGCATTGCTCTGGCAACGGGGCTGTTTGGAGCCCCATTGCCAGAGCGGCACGTTGCATCAAATCCTGGCGACGGGCGGGTGCAACGTGTCTCGCCGTCCCCGCGGCACGGATTCAGTGAAGACATACGATCCCTTGCCGCGACTTGGAAACTCTACATTTACATGTCAGATATTTGGTAGAAACTTTTTTTAAAAGACTGCAGTTGAGAGAAAGCATACAGCAGATTTGTAAACACACTTGCCTGGCTGCCTGCGGCAAGAAAGAAAATGTACCGAGTGATGAGGCATGGGAGATTTTGTGAACTGGGTTATTCCCTTTCAGAGTGTTAGTGTGTGACAAATGATTAGTATATATGTGAATGGTCAAGCTCAAGGCTAATAACTTTTGCAGGTCTGCTAAGTAGGGAATATGGTTTTCCCCACTTGTCAAGGATGCTGCTATGCATAAGCTGTTCCACGCATGATGGCAGCATATGAATGAGTAATCCCAAGGAAAACAGTATTAAATGAATATTTATGAAGGGATAATCACTTTTGAAAAAGTAAATCATTTAGTTAGCAGTAGGAAAAAAATGTCTGCTACTTTTAACGGCTAGAATAAATGCTTTCAAAGGAAAACCCTGGCATACTAAATGTAAAAGATTTCCTTGGGAGGCTGCCTAACACAAACTGATGTCTAAAATGCTTTTGTGATCAAAGCTTGCCCTGCCTAGCAACAGTTGCTGGGTGAGAGTTGGCCCAGACTCTCTCACAGCCACCTGATAACACAGAGCTCTTTAACATCAGAGAAGCAGCCAGCCACTTCAGACACCACCATCTTACCAAACCAGGGTCAATCCTTCCTCTCTTCTGACCAGCACAGAATCTAAGGAAGCACCAAATCCATTCAACTTGGGCTGCAAGAACAAAGGGTACACCTTTGCATTTAGACCACAGTTATATCAATCATTATCTTCAAAGCAAGAAGCATTCTAAATACAGTCATGATTAGGAATCCTGACTTCGACACATTTGTTTGCTGTGCTGTGTGTTCAAAACTAATTCCACCACCGCCTACAGTAGAGACCTATGAGCGGATTAGGGAATATAAACCTTTCAAAACCCGATATTATACTCACAAAGATATACTGGGTAAGTCAGAATTGTTTACTATTTTCCCCTCCACTCTTGACACAGATGACATACAACTGGTATTCCTCTGTATGCTATGCAGATATCAATTTCATTAATTGATCTGATACATATAAATATGCATCCATACTTAGGAGAATGGTGGCCATGAAAAAGAAAATAGTAAAAACTGGAAGGCTTACAGGAAAAGGCAACTCAAATGATTAAGCAGTGGGGGAAATCTTTGGGAGGGGAGAAGTCAGTTGTAGGGGAAGGGTTTTCAGCTTTGTGGGAACAAAGAACCACAAAGGTGTATAAATAATAAGGATGTAACAAATTATTTGGTTGGCCCTGGCTAGTATTTGGATGGGAGACCTCCAAGGAATACCAGGGGTATGATGAGGAGGCAGGCAATGGCAAACCACTGGTGAGCGTCTCTTGCCTTGAAAACCCTACGGGGTCACCATAAGTCAGATGTGACTTCATGGCACATTATTTATACGCTGTTCATGCTAGAAATCAGCAGTGTGATGTGGTGTTTTATAGTATGGTATAGTAGTTACATGGACTAGGATCTGGGAGGCTCCAGGTTTGGATCCCCACTCTGCAATGGAAGTTTGCTGGGTGACCTTGGGCCAGTCATAAACTCTCCTACCTCACTGGATTGTTGTCGGGATAAAAAAGAGGAGAGGAGAATGACGTAAGCCACTTTAGCTCCCCACTGGGGAGAAAAGCAGGCTATAATAAATAAATATTCCATTACATGTTGGTTCAAGGCAAACCAAAAGAATTCATTGCCATAGGATGCTCTGATACCTTTTAGAACAGAATCAGTTAATAAAGACTAGATGGAGGAAAGGTCTATCAGTAAGAACCAGGATGGTCCTCCATGCTAACACATAGCTGCAGAGGTGCCTGACTGATGCAATTCCACACACACACACACACACATACACACACACACACTGATGCAATTCCACACACACACACACACACACACACACACACACACACACACACACACACACACCTAATGTAGCCAATCCTCCAAGAGCTTACAGAGCTCTTCTTACAGGGGCTACTGTAAGCTGTTGGGGGATTGGCTACATTAGGGGTGTGTTGCCTAATATGCAAAGGAGTTACTGCTACAAAAACAGCCCTGCAAGATTCGTTGGATGGTATAGGTTTTGGCTTGGTGATTTATAGGCAGAACCAGATTAGTGACTCATGGGCAGACAGTCAGTCCCTGCTCAACAAGACATATTCTTACAAATTTTATCCTCAGTGCAGGACATCTGTTCCAGGGATTTACTTGACACAGGCACTTGCAGTTTCAAACTCTTTATTACTTCTAAGAAGCTCAAGGCAATGTACATGTTTCTTCCCTCTTCCATTGTATTTTCATGACAACCACAGGAGGCAGGTGAGACAGAGGAAATGACTAACCCAAGGTCACTCAGTAAGTTTCACAGCAAGTAGGGATTTGAGCTGAAGTCTCCCCAGTCTCACTCTGACCACTATGCTGCACTGTTCTCTTTTAATGTAAGCTATCAGACAGCTGATTGATTTGGTTAATTTGCACAACCATTTTTGTGAAAATCAACACAAACAACAGATTAAAAATAACTAGCCTACAGAGAAAGTTTGCAGTTTAATTTTTTAAATGAACAATACCAGCAAAGATGGCATTTGCTGTTTATATATAAAATTGGAAGGGTTGCACTTCTTAACCACTTGTCAACTTATTTAGATGTTGGGGCAGACATTAAGCAACAAGAAGCAGAGCGAAGAGAACAAGAAGTACAAAAAAGGATTGAAAAAGTACAACATAAACTGTTGTTGCAGGTAAATGAAACTATTCTGTTGCCATTACTTTAAAGATCTCTCTTTCACCAGGAACATTTTCTTTCTGCTTTATTGTGATTAATTTTTTTTATTTTCTCAAGAAGGAGTGGGATACAGAAAGGAAGAGGGGGGTAGGGGAAAATATGGATTCATCAAATTTATCAAATATTAGGGGTTGTTACTTACAACAAGTAAAATCAACTGTATTAGTAAAAATGCATGTTTCAAATGTAGAAGCAGACAATAAAACATCGTTATTACAGTGTTTTGGGATGGGTTCTCTTTTTAAAAGAATAAACAAGAACTTTCCTAATGTTAGTGATAACCTATTAACAATAAGAAAGATTACATCTTTAACATTTGAACAAACTTCTGCGCTAAAATTAAATCATCCCTAAAACCTGAATATTATCTTAATAATTTGTCAAAATCTAAGTCTTAATCTTACTAAATATTTAAATATTAGTGGAATACTAAATAAAACAATTAAAACTATAACCAGTGTCTTAATCACCTTTAATATGATATTCAGATAATTTCAAGAATTAAAAAAAAATGTTCCCATAATATGAGTAGTAAGCTTGTCATTTCTGCTAAAATTCTTTCAGTTGTCTTCTGTTCATACAATTAGTTAGTTGTGCCACACCAGGAATATTTTGAAAGGTTTACTGATGTGTACTGTACCTGTGTAGGTAGAATATGATGCAGGTTTAAGCAGATATAAGTGTTATAAAACATAAGGACATATGATGACTTGAAAGAAATAATCAACATATGGAGCAGAGTCTACTCATAGTGCTTAAGAGGAAGCTAAAGAACAGCCAATAAATTATCCCGGGGGTGGGGGGGTGGAGCTGCCACTATCAACCCTTCAGAAAGGGTGATGACTCTGTTTCTGCCATGCTGAGAAAGAATGTAATCTGAGAAATGTTTATGCTGCTGTCCTGTGTGTAATTTATGGGGTAGGTTACTGAGTCCTTGAAATCAATGGAACATACTCCAAAATTAGTGAGCCCAGGCTGTATCAGACCTCTCAGCAGTAGGTGTGAATGAGCCTGAAACCCAGGGAACAAGATTGTGTCTAGGGCCAAGGTCTCTAGGGCCAAGGTCTCCTGAAGAAACACGAAGTCATTCTGTGCCCATAGTTCTTTAATTAAACATTTGTAGTAGCCTGGCAACTCTGTATTTCATTAAGAGGAACTTGAAATCCTTGCTTTGCCAGTGGCTTGGTAGGAGCCTCCAACACTACTAATGACTGACTAATAGGACATCGGGCTAATTCACAGCGGTTACCTTCTACTCTAGAAAAAGAGATTTCCCCCAAAAAATTCTCTGAAGAGTTTTCAATCTATTAACTAGGTGGATTTGTCCACCAAAAGGTAAAGCCCCAAATGATTCAATTAGATTTGTGGTTCAAAGTGAAATCCCATAGCTGCCTTAGTAGTCTCATTCTTTGGGGCCTTTATCTGATGATTAATAGAGAATCTGGAAGGAACACTCATGTGCTCAGAAGGTGAAACAAGATCAATGAGCATAGGCTCTTCACTAGACTTTTTTCCTTTGAGTCTTTGCCCAGATAGAGAAGACTTACTAGGAAGTAGAGGGACTGGCTTCAATATATCAAAAGCTCTAACAGGGTGTATATGGTTGTGTTGTAATTCGAAAATGGAAGTCAGGGAGACTCCCGGGATCCATTAGAAGCTTAGCAGCGTCAGTGGGTGCCTTCTGGACAGCTGTTCCCCGATGGCCACCCCTTGTCCCTGATCCTGAAGGAACAAGAAGAGCCACTGAATCCCGGTGTTGGCGAGGCGGAGGATCAGTAGTTCTATCCTCTTTTAACATGGGTCTTTAGGGAGACCATCTGCCTCCATGGGCAGCACAGAAGTGGATGTTAGGCTGGTCACAGGATCATCCACCAGTGGCAACTTAATCCTTTTAGCTGCTTCTAGGACCAAAGAGGAACATTTTGAGAAAACTGGGTGGTTGATGGCTAAGGTTATAAAAGGTTATAAAAGGCAGCCAGGAGTGGAACCCCTGAAGGTTTCACCCCTGACTTAAGAAGGGATTTCTCAGGTTTCACCCCTGACTTAAGAAGGGATTTTTCTGCTCCCTTAGGGAAGTCTGGGCCAGGTTCCTCTTTTCCCTTTGGTTGTGTAGTAAGCTCCAGTACCCTGAATACCCTTGGGAGTAAACAGGAGTACAATTCTTGAGAAAAGAGCCTGGTTTAAGAGGATGTGATTACCTCTTCCTCCTCATCAGACAATTCCCTTCCTCTTTGGATGAAGAACCCTCCGAACTCTCAGAATCACCAGACTGGATGTCTAAGAGGGGGCTGTGGTCCCTAGTGGCAGGTTCCACTTTCCTTCTCTTTTTGGACATAGGGGTGCGGGTTGAGTCCCTGCCCTCATGAGTTTTGCCATGACAGAGCTCTCTGTCAGGATAAGTCCCTTGATAATCAGATCTGGAGTCCTGCATGGCTGCTCTAATCTCCCTTCTCATTTCAGACCTAAGCCACGCTAAGAGGGTAGTTTTGGCATCATCCCCTGAAAGATCGATGTCCATATTCCTATCCTCCTCCCCACCCTGGGTGCCTCCTGGATGAAGGGAGTAGAGGAAGAGGCACTAGAGAGGCCCAGGCCACATACCACACCCTCTGGCTTGTGGGAGGTGGAAGAGCCCACTTTTGCTGCCATTCTCACACCAGAAGTCTTCCCTCCGAGGGAATGTGAAAGTGACCCCCTGTGGAGAAATGCAACAGGGACCAAAATGGCGACCTCCCCACATGGACAAGGTGTGTAAGAAGAATTCTGCTCCTTGGTCCCCAAGAGCTATGGGAAATGACCTCCCCCCTTTCCCTTGCCAGTGAGCTAGCCTTACTGCAGTTCTGATGCCACTGGAGTGGAAGGGCTGTACCTCTGCTGCGTGCGGGTCCAGCTCCTTCCAAGCCTACTGACGTGCTGACTCTGGAGTAGGTGCTTCTGAGTAGGCTGCTGCAGACTCTACTGTCCCCTCAGTGTTAGTGAGGGAGGTCCTCTTTGCCCAGGGGCTGGAGACCTCGCCAGGAGACTGCAGCCACGCTTTGGCTCTTGGGGTTCCCAATCGCCACTGGCTGAGCTTGCTCGCTGCTGCTCTTCTGTGGTGTGTGTGGGGGAGGGTGGGTGCAAAGAGGCTCTTCCCCGTCCTCTCGTTTGCTGTTTTCTCCTTCTCACTGAAGGGCTCCATAGATTTTCTGCGCTCCCCTGGAGACCTACCATCGATGTCCTGCTTCTTCAGCAGGGCCGAAAAGACTGCAGATCCCTGGGCAAGCCCCTCCCCTCCAGGATCGAATCATGTCAATTGACCCTGGCTCCAGAGAGAAGGAGCCTTACCCATTAGTAAGGACTGCCCCACGCACAAGGACCACTGGAGAACAAGGGAGTTTTTTTAGATGATCCGTCAGGTCACTAAGTTTGCTGTGGATTTTTTGTGTGTGTGTGTGTCTCAGCTATTTAAAAGGTTTGGGTAGCAAGCATAATAAGAAACTCCTTGATCCTCACAAGGAAGACAGTCACTAGATGAATTGAAACCCCTTCTCCTCCTTGGTCTCCATGGAGAAGAAGGAGCTAGTTCTTTCACAATATTATCACCAGAAGGGGCTGGCGCATCATTGTTAAGACAACTATATCTGTTTGTTACAAATAGAGAATAATCTATTTTACTTTGGGAAGGGGTGTTGTTAAGTCATTAAAAGGTAATGCCCTTGTAGTCCTCATAGCCCCACTTCCAAATACTTAACTGTGAAGTGTATTCTCAAAATTATGATATTGGTAGTAACGGCAACAAAAGTATAGAACTCCTCCTGAGAAACCCAAATTAAACCCAAATTAAAATAATAAAAATAAAATAAAGTGTGAGATGGAAAAAGTAGCCATTGAGAAAACTACAGCTATAGAAACAGAGGAGGGCGCTCTCTGTCTGTCTGTCTGTCCACCATCTGCTCCCCCACTTGCACCCAAAGCTAATTAGCCTACACTCAACTTATCAGCATGAACGCACAGAAAACATCCTCAAAAGAAAAGAAAAGAAACTCAAGCCTGCCAAAACAGCTGCCTTGAAATATAAACAAAGCAAAACCCAAACCAGCAAGTTTGAAAGATAATAAAAGTGAATAAGAAAACACAGCTCTTCGCAGAGCACAACAGAGCACCACTCTCAGCCAACCAGAACCGGAATCAGTTTTTTTGCAGAGCTTCCTAGAATTCTCACTGAACTGCAAATTGAGTTCTGGGGGCAACAGCCCCCTGCACCTAATGAAAACTCTGTTGGGTGCATGCGGGACTGCATCACTCCTTAGTCTCAGCCTTGGGTCAGGTTTAAATGAGATGCTGGAACCACATAGTAACCCTTTTAGCATTAAAAGGGCCAGGTTAGTGGTCACAATATTGCAGATACCCCATTCAAAACCTGAATACACTTAAACAGATAATGTTTATCGAAAGGTGAGTCAGATTGGGAGCTTTATCAAACAGTAAGAATAAAAATTAAGACTAGATGTGTATTCAAGCTGATTAGAAGATCTCCTCTCTTGGGTTTTTAGTCAGTAGTGGGTATCTTTTATTTATCCCTTAAATGTAGTCCCCTCCCTTATTTCTGTTATAGTTTGTAGTTTTAATAAAAATGCAATAAAAAATTCCCCATTGGGGAGCAAAAGAAAAAGAAAAAAAGAATACAAATTATAATTGCAATCCCAAATTTGGGGGGGGGGGGGGGGGGCAAGAAAGCTTTGGTTCTAACTTCTTTCCCTCACAGTCACTGAGAAGCCACTTTTCCGAGTCATAGCCACCAAGAAGCCACACTCTCTCAGGACAGAAGGCTCACTCCAGAAGATGACCACTCCTCTGCTAACCGCCTTTCTCTTTCTTCACAGTCTATTTTCCCTAGGATCTTCTTCTGTAGAAATTCTCCACATCATCAGGAGGAAAAACACCTTGGCTTCTTTTTTTGGCTACTTCTCCCTCCTGGAGTACACCCCCTCCTTTTTCTGCCCAATGCCAGGCAACCACTCACCCAGCCTCTCTGAAGGACACACCTCCTTCTAGAGGGCAGTGTTTCCAGGCTAGGGCCCACTGTGCAGTTGAAAACATGTAACACGTTTTATAATCATTAATATTTTTATAAGGCTTACACACATAAAACATTTTACTGTGCTGGCATAATCCTCCATAGCAAATAGCCTGAACATTTGTTTCCACAGCACTGAGATGCAGAACAGTTTCCAAAAACCTGCCCCTCCTGGGGGGAGGGTTATGGTAAGCCCCCCCCCCATCTGTAATCTGGAGAGTACAGCCCAGTAACACATATACTTCCTCATCCACAGTTGAGAGAATTGGACTATAATCATGACCACTGTATTGGGGTGTTCTCTCCCCCCCCCCCGCATTGAATTTAACTAGCTGTGGGCAAATGATTAAATCTAGAGATCCAGTTAATGCCCAGCATCAGGATGGCCTACGTATTTAACTTATTTGCATTGATTATGGCTTGTTTGATAGGCTGAGATGGAAAAAGAGGAGGCTGTGGATGATGCTCTTGTTCGTGCTGCAGCCCTCCACAAGCAAGACATAGAAGAGCTTAAAAAGAAACATGAAATAGAACTGCAGGTTGGTGGTCACTTTGCTTTCATCTTAACAGCAGATTTAAACATATAGAAATTGCACATGGTTTGATCCTGAACATGTAGATGGCATTCATGTCTGGATATTTCACACTGCAGAAACTCCTCTGCATATGAAAGACTAGTGTGGCAGGGTGAAGGTTAAACCCAAACCCCTGATATGCTAGTTTCTAACTGGCAGGGAATTTTTTATATTGGGAGAATTTAAAGCGGCAACGTGCTACAGATATTTTTAGGACATTCAATTTCTACAGGTTAGAGGTAGCATTAAATATTTTTAATTAGAATTTTATAGTATACTTTAATATAGCACCTTTACTGCTAATTAATACATAGCTCTTTTGGAGCTGTGGTTGTATAAAACACAGAAAAGGATTACTCCACAGCCACTCACTGTGCAGTCCTGTCTTTGATGGATTTAGAACGGTAGCCGCCACAGTGGCTCAGAGGTTAAGAAGCTGAACTGCAGACCAGGAGGCCGATAGCTCGGCAGTTTGAGACCCTAGTGCCACAGAGCTCCTGTCTCTGGCCCCAGCTCCTGCTAACCTAACAGTTCAAAAGCAAGAAATTGCAAGTAGATAAATAGGTACCGCTTTGGTGGGAAGGTAACAGCGTTCTGTGTGCCTTGGCACAGTCATGCTGGCCACATGACCATGGAGAAGTCTTCAGACAGCACTGGCTCTTTGGCTTGGAAAGGGAGATGACCACCATTCCCTAGAATCGGATTCAATTGGCTTTTGAGCAAGAGAAACCTTTACCTTAACTCTGTTTATGATTTCACTGTCAGTGGGCTTCTGTCAGACTCCTGGATAAGTCGAGTGGGCTTCTGTCAGACTCCTGGATAAGTCAACAACATTCACTCTGGAGAATGACGAATTTATTGAGACATTGATAGGATTCAGCCTGTACACGGGCTGTGTTAGAACTGAGGTTAAAGTCGTGAAAGCGATAGATATACAGGGTTCAAGCAAGGGCCCTAAAAGGTTTAGAACCAATCACTCCTTGGGATTTCACCCACCAAACGTAACAGTCATCCATCCCCCTTTCTGTGCCATCCCCCCCAGCATGTAAAACAAAGACAAGCATAGAAAGCTGAGACTCAAGGACACTAAAGGTTCTCAGAGGTGATAAGATGTCTCATACATCAAGTAGCCTATGGCAAATAAGCTTTAAAATGCACAGCGAGTCTGACAGCTTCATAATTGAGAAAGGACTTGAACTTGCATCTTCCACATCTAATCCCCTCACTGGCTTGTGAAACGCCAGCCATTCTTTCTTGTCCTGCCTTATTTAAGCATGGCAACACAAACGTTTGGATCGCTTTTTTAGCAGATAAACTGATTTTTAATACTGTTAAAGGTGGCTGTGATGAATACAAGGACAGAAATGCTGAAGCATCTGGAAGTGGAGCTGAAGAGAGAATCAGAAGCTGCTGAACAGCGAATGACCCACAAACTCCAACGGCTCATGCTGGAGATCTCTCTGGAGAAAACAACAGCTGTGGCTGAAGCTAGGAAACAGGAGAGAGCCAAAACAGCTGAAGCTCTGGCCAAGCAACAAACGTACTTCATTTAACAAACCTATTACATATTTGTTAAGTTGTGGGGGAGGGGTTAAAAAAAGTACCTGACAGTGGTTTGGATCTTAGGAGCTTCTCTGCTGGTGAAAATATGTTGGGTGTGTATGTGTCCTTTAGACTACCAAAATGACTATATGTTGGGGACCATGGGACCTGCAGGGTCAAATGTCATATGGGATAGGGGATGCAGTGATGAGGGTAACTGGGCAAGATCTAATGGAAAAGCTGGTAGGAGTCAACCCAGTATCTCCAACTTTGTTTCCCTGGGGCGTATCATAGCCTGCAACCTCATGGTCTAGATTTATGTCTTGGATGACCTTGCCTTGGAGTGGAGTTTGGCTGTTTGCCCTGTATGAGACTTTATTCTTAGGCATAACAGGTGCGGGTGGAGGAGCAGCAGGATGAATGAACTCACAAATAAATTGTAAGGCCCATCAGCCAATACCTGCTGTGAAATGACCACTTGACAGTCACTTTAGTACTAACAGCAGAATAATGGAGATCTGAGTTGGCCCTAAATAAATCCTGTGCATATGAGATCAGCATCCCCACTTAGGACTGCATCAAATCCATACTGTATTTTTTGAAATGCTTAATTCCTGAGGATATCCATATGTAAAGGCTGCGCTTAAATCATGCCTGCAAACCTTGTGGTCCACACAGCTCATCTGGGCCCTACCCTTTACCATATGTGTGTTAAGATGTGCCTGCTATATGTGAAAGGGGAGAGGAGGCAAAATGATACCACTTTGAAAGCAGAAAGGCTCCTTGGTGACAGAGGCTGGAGAGGCAATGCGGGGGGAGGGACTTTCAGAAAGCTGAGGGTTATTGGCAACAGGGATTCATGTGCCCTTCATACAGGGTTGCCAAGTCCCTGCTGGTCACTGGTGGGGGATGGGGGAGTAGGATTGCCAAATCAAGGTTGGGAAACTCCTAGAGATTTGTGGATGAAGCCTAGGGAAGACAGGGACCTCAGTGGGGAACAATGCCACAGAGCAGGGTTGCCGGCCTCCAGGTATTCCCAGCCTCCCGCTTTTACAACTGATCTCCAGCTGACAGAGATCACCTCCCCTGGAGAAAATGGCTGCTTTGAAGGGTGGACTCTATGGCATTGTACCCTGCTGAGGCCCCTCCCCTCCCCAAACCCCGCCCTCTCCCGGATCCATCCCCAAAGTCTCCAGGTATTTTCCAGCCCAGACCTGGCAACCCTACCACAGAGTCCACCCCCCCAAAGCCTTCATTTTCTCCAGGGGAGCTCATCTCTGTAGTGTGGAGATGAGCTGTAATTCCAGGGGATCCCCAGGCCCCACCCAGAGGCTGGCATCCCTATACTCATCCCACTTATGCCTCTGGTAAACACAGGGGAGGCTGGCCGTCTAGGGCAAATGGGGCACTTTTTGCCCTGCTCACTCTTGCCTACCTCATGTCAACCTCCTGTCAAACTCGTTCCTCATTTGCCATGTGTTTGTTAACTGTCTGGCTCTGGTATCTGTGGCTCACTGCCCTGTTTCATTCTAGCTGGGAATGGGGTGTGGGGGGGCTTGTGTGGAGCTGCTTTGCTGAGAGTTGCACTAGCTTGTAACTGCATCCATGTGGCTGTTTCATTCTAGCTGGGAATGGGGTGTGTGTGGGGGGGTGCTTGTGTGGAGGTTGTAACTGCATCCATGTGAGGCCTGTCATTGTGGGAAGTATGCGTGCTTGACCTTGAGTACCAGACACTGCTAGATAATGTAACCGTAGGCTTGCAGGTGCTGGGGAGGGGTAGTGAAGCACCATAGATTTTGGCGGACTGGATGTATGGGTGTGATTGGACTGGTCACTGGGGGGGGGGGACTGGATGAATGATGTAATATATGAGAACTGGCACCAAGGGAGCCAGTTCTGCCACAGATTCGTCTATACTTGAAATCTCTATCTCTCAATAAACAAATCACTGCCAAGAGAGTGCTGTCAGGAGCGAGTTTCTTGAAGACCTGACACCTTCTCTTCAGGTAACATCAGGCTTACCTTTGTAGAACTTGGCAGGCAAGTCCCTCCCTTCAAAGACTCCCAAGCACAGCCTTTCTTCCCTTAAAGGTAAAAGAACAGGGAAGGTATTCGTGGGTTTAGGTAACCTTGAGGTAGAAGGTAATTGTAGGAAGTCACAAAAGGCAGGCAGGCCTGGTCAATGGATTTAGGGCTGCCAGACCCAGGGCCGGGTGGGAGTTTACCCATTTTTGGGGGCTTTAAGCCCCATCCCCAAGCCTGAATACCCGCAGCCACCCCCTCTCTTCTCTCTTGCAGAGGGGAGGGAGAGGGGCGGCTGCAGGCACGCGGGGCCCCGCTGGCTGGAAGCACTTAGGGGGTCCCTTTAAGTGCTTCCAGCTGGTGGGGACTGGCCCCCCGTGCATAGTCTCCAAACAGCAAAGCCACTTGGAGATCGGGCACATGGGTCCTCACTGCTGGGAGTGCTTAAAAGGTCCCATTAAGCACTTCCAGCCGGCGGGACTGGCCTCACTCCAAGTGGCATTGCCTGGAGTTCAGGCGCACAGCCAGCGGCCACCCCTCTCCCTCCCCTCTTGCAAAATTTAAAGGGCCCTCCACCTGATTGGCGGGCCCTTTAAATCTTGCAGGAGGTTAGGGAGAGGGGTGGCTGCTGGCGATAGTTCTTGAGTGCGGGGTTTGGAGCGGGACGTCCCAAATGTGACATCATCATGTGGGGATGCCCCACCCCTTCTGGGAATGCCCCCCAAAGTTCCCCGCTGGGGACAACATGGGACCTGGCAACCCTAAATGGATTCTTGTGGCAGAAGGGTTACCAGATCTTCACTAGCCACCAGCAGGGGATGGGGAGCGTGACAGGGCTCCGAAATGCAGGTTGGGAAACTCCTGGATATTTGGGGGTGGAGCTTTGGGAAGACCTCAGTGGGGTACAATACCATACAGCCCACCCTCCAGAACATTCATTTTCTCCAGAGAAACTGATCTCTGTTAAGTCTGGGTATGAGCTGTAATTCTGGAGGCTCCCCAGGTCCCACCTGGAGGTTGGGCATCCCTGTTTAATATTTGGATTTTATCCATAATTAAAACAGGAAAAGAAGGCTTATCTTTTTAAAATCACCAGTAATGGAAATTAGGTTAAATGTTATTGTATGTTTTTTTCCCATCCAGGCACAATATGGAACAATTACGGCGAGCTGGAACAATTGCGAATGAAATCTATCAAAAGAACCTGAAACAATTAACCTGGGAGAAAAAACATGAAATGGAAATTGCCTTTGCTATCGCCCAAAGAGAATACCAGGATGAAACAGACAAGCTCCTCAAAGCGGCAGACAGTGTTCGAGAGGCTCAGCTGGAACTGGTGGTGACTAAGGTGAATGAGAAAGACACTGAGATCTCCTCTCTCAGCCAGAAACTGGACTATATAACAAAATGGAAAGACAGCTTGGAAGATGAAATATTAGAAACAAGAGAAGCGTTTCAGAAGTACATTGATGACACATTCCCTCAACTGGCCCCTGGGCAAGCAAATTTTATCTTGCCATTCAGAATATCAACAGCATTCACAGATGGTGATGTAGACGTTCAAAGTCAATGAATTCCAAGACTCTACAAAGATCCAGCCATTTACTGCAAATACCCAGGTCTGCTGTCAACAGGTTCTAAAAGCAATAAATGAATCCATTCTCCTTCACTCCATATAAATGTGTAGATAGGTGGGAGTAGTAATAGTTTATTTATTTAGATAATTTTACTCTGCTTTATCCCCAGTGGGGACCCACAGTGGCTTACAACATAATTTCCCTTTTTCTATTTTCTCCTTACAACAACTCTGCAAGGTAGGAGAATGTGTGACAGGCCCAAGGCCACCCAGCAAGCTTCCATGTCAGAGGAGGGATTCAGACCTGAGTCTTCCAGATCCCAGCCTGGCAGTAACTACACCGCACTGGGTCTCTGACAATCACCATGTTATCAGCTGAGTCCCACATCAAGTTAATATGATAGCTACAAACCAATGTATTATTTAGATCTACAAGAGTGGAGACAAATTGGTAGAATTTCAGAAAACAGGGACTGCCTGAGTTCTTGGTATGTATTCTTCACTTTTAGTTCTGGCAAACAAGTTTAGCATGTTTTTGTATTGTTTAAAAATGTGCAAAACTTGTTAAGACTAGTGGTCACGGGGGGACAATAGAAATATGTGAAGCATCCACTTTGAGGGGGCAGGTTTTAGAAAGGATGGTGTTTTCCTGTCTACACCTTTTCTCTCCTCTGTTTCAAACACTTCTGCGCATCTTTAGCCTAAGGCTGTTTTTATACATGGCAGAAATTGCATTTGAGTCTCCCTCAGAATCATTTATATTAACCTCCAGTGAGAGCTTCCTGGTCAGTGTAAGTATATAGACATTTACATTAGACCCATCGTATGCCTAATGAGTGGGTGAAAAATAATGCCCCAAGTCTTGACAAAGGAGCAGAGAATGGCTGAGCTAGATTATTCTTTATGTTTATTTATTTAATACATTTTACCCTGCCCTTCTTCCAAGGGGGACTGCTGTTTCCAGGACAACATACATAGTTTTCCCACTTAGTCACTTTATCCTCACAACAACCCTGTAAGGTAGTTTAGGCCGAGAAGCAGCGACTAGCCCAAGGTTTTACTGTGGCCCAATCTGCATCTGTAACAGCGTTCCGTGCGCCTTGGTGTTTAGTCATGCCGGCCACATGACCACAGAAACGTCTTCGGATAGCGCTGGCTCTTCGGCTTTGAAACGGAGATGAGCACCACAACCCTAGAGTCGGATTCGAGTGGCTTTCGAGCAAGGGAACCTTTACCTTTAATCTGCATCTAGCATTTGCTCCGCTGTTTTACCAAACCCACAGTGGAACAGAAAAAGATGTGGCTCAAAACCACATTCAGATACCCCGGGGCCAACGCTGTACTGACTGCAGAGTCACCCCTGGATGGCTATAAAACAGCCATAATTCTATGCAGACAGTTCCATAAAACCGAGAGATCAAAGGAAGTGAAAGTGGCATGCAGTCTGGACACTGCCATAAAATCTGGCAATCAAAGTGAAAGTGGCATGCAATGCAGATGGGAATTTCTGTTCCAGCGTGGGTTTGGTAAAACAGCGGAGCAAATGCTAGATGCAGATTGGGCCAGCATTTCATGATAAGTGGAGATTTGAACCTGGGTCTCCTAGTGCCTATTGTAGCACTCTAACCGCTACACCAGCCTTACTCTTAATTATCACACCCCTAGATTCTATCGCTTTCTGCTGCTTGTTTTACAGTGCACACAAGCCGTAGCTCTCCAGGCTTATCACCACAGGCTCTTGGAATCCATCTTAATAATAATATATTTTTCCAAGTTAAGCAAGGTTCAGCACCTGTGATGTGTGAGCAATTCATTACAAAACTATGGCTTGGATCTTAAGCTCCCTTTCCCCTTGTTGGGCACTTCCACTTGCAGAAGAAGGGAAGGGCCATTTTTGCAAATTCCCTCCTCTCACTACAGCCCCATCCCCACCCTGATGCCCATGAAGTTCCAGGAGGATACAATGACCCACTCGGGCACAATTTTGGAAGGGGGCACAGATAACCGGGGTGTGTGTGTGTAGGAAATTTACTATACGGCACAGCTCCACTCACAGTGCAAAGGATGCCAGCCCATACAACAAATTCAGTTTCACAGTCTCTATAACAAGGAGCTCAAATCTTAACCAGTAAGAAAAGGAGTACTACAGTTTACCTTCCATAGGGGTAGTATGAGGGGGTAGTACCTGACTGGAAGATGGGAGAATCCTCACTACATGGATGGAGATTGGGCCATGCATTCCAGAGGCCAGACCTATAAGCTGACCTAATGTCTGGCTCCTAAAACTCCACTCTGCTATCTCTCCTTCCCCCCCATATATACGTGTGTGTAAAGTGCCATCAAGTTGCAGCTGACTTAGGGTGACCCCATAGGGTTTTCAAGGCAGGAGACTTGGTGCCTTCCTCTGCATAGCGACCCTGAAATTCCTTAGTGGTCTCCCATCCAAATACTGACCAGAGCTGACCCTGCTTAGCATCTGTGATCAATTTGGACCATCCAGGTCAGTGCCTTCCCCCATCGTCTCACTATTTCAGATTTTTAAAACCCCTTTCTGCCTGGTAGTGGATAATAATCAGAGTAATCAATTGCTCCAGCTGCTGGACAATATCAGTAGTGCAATAAGCCAGTAATTTGAGTTTCCTGCTCTCTCTCCCCCTTTGGAGGGGGGGCGATTCTGCATTGGCTTTTCCCTCTTTTGTTTTACCAAACCCACCTTGGAACAGAAATTTCCCTCTCCACTGCATGCTGGTTTCACTTTCTGTGATCATCGGATTTTATGGTACACTATGTGCCTCTTTCACTTTTCTTTTGTCGGGTTTTATGGTACCTTCTGTGGAGCAAATGTAACCCACTAAGGTCCTAATATCTGTAGGGAGAGTGGGCAGGTTCAGTCGGTTTTAACAGCGGAACTCCCACCTATGGTTATTAAGAATATGTAACTGCTGTTACTACACATGTACTTAAACACAGACATAAAAGAGGCAATACAACCAATGCACTTTAACATTTAAAATAAACTCTTTATATAAACAAAGCATGGAGGTTTTCATATAAATCCTCATTCACTTTTGGTTGGTTGCTATTACTTCATAGCAATGAATCTTCAGGATATTACTGAGTACAGATATCTTCAGCATCCACAAGGATGCACAGAACAGAAAAAAAATACTAAGCACATGAATAATACATATATTGTAGGTCCATATGTTGTAAGCTCACAGATACTGGAACAGCATATAAGGTTTCCAGGCTGTACTTGGGATGCTGCAGCTCTTCTCAGTTGACTCCAGGATTTACCTGCAATAATTCAAGGCAGGCCTTAACACAGCAAAGTCTATACAGGCCTCTCCCCAAGATGTTGCCTCTTTCTGGGCCAGGCTGAAGTTCTGGCTGCTGGGAATACCCAGCCTCCTTTAGGGAAGGCTACAAGCACTGAGCATGCTCACTAACTAAGTATAGAAGGGGGGAAAGGGAGTTAATTGCCACACCACCTATTGGCAAAAAGCAGGTGCGCCTGATCTCTGTATGCTGTTAACAGCTATAAAACTGCATGGGTTACACAAACACCAGATGCAGAATCGCCCGGGGACTCTGGCAAATCCTTTTCTCTAAACATTACTTTTGTTACTCTTATTCAGTCATTAAGTAGAGCAGTAGGGCAGCCAAATGGAAGTTTTTGAAAGCAAGAGTCATGTGTGATAAGCATCCCTTTCAAAACAGGCAATATGGTAACCTGTTGGGCTGTGTGCAGCTGCTAGGCCTTTATTTCCAAACAATACAGCTTGACGGTTTAATTATCCAAAGGGTTTTAAGACTTTCATAAATGATCACTGTTGTAAGAGAATTTTAATAGTAAAAGGTTTGGATCAGAGAATTGAACCCTTTGTATACAGAAATCATATAGCTGCTTCTGTCCTTTCAGTTAGCAAACAGCTTTCAGCACACAGGGCAAGACTCCCAAAATGCAGTGCCTGTCTCTTTGTTTTATAGGGCATTTTTTTCCTGTATACAGAAGAGAACCCACATTCTTTCCCCATAGTTTTTACACCCCCACTTAGGCTTCAGCAGACAGCGTCATGTGTCTTATCTCACACTGCGAACACAAAAGAACATTCTGATTTCATGGTTGTCATTTGGAATTGGAAGTGCTATCTTGTGTTATTTTGTAAATAAAATATAAATCCCGGAATGTAAGGACATCTCCTCGTGAGATGGTTCCACAATTTTCAAAAGCACTTGGTCATTATCATTTGTATCACCCCATGTGAAAATCTTTCATTAATTCTGTATAAATTGGAGTCCTTTGGGGCAGTTCGGCACTGACTTTTGGGATTTGGTGAGACTCTTTTTCTCTGCTGAAGGCCACTGGTCAGCCCAGGAACTCCTGTGTGCATGCGTTGTAAAATAAATCTTTGCCAGTTTATTTGCTTATTATTTCTTTAAGAAATAAGACTTGTATTGTTTAAAATTCTGGCACAGCGCCTAGCTGGCGTCTTGCCTGGAAAGTGCTGATACTTGATAGGTTTAACAAAGTAAGTTTTGTTTTCTTTAAAACAATCTTGGAATGGTCTTTAATTAGCCTTAAAAGGTTTCACTCATTCTTTCTGCCTTTGGTGAGACGGCATCACCTGGTGCATACGAACAAGGGGTGGTGGTGGTTTACACACACACATATAGAGAGGTGTAAACACATTCTCCCAACAATCACTTAGACATTACACCCTATGAAATAACAGAGAACTCTCATGGCATTCTAAATGTACATAACTTAAGCGGTGGAAAAATTGCTGTGGGAACACCCTTGTGTACAATCTGCTTTTACCAGAAGTGAAACAGTGCTGCATGCAACACTTTTTTTTTTTTAAATCCCTCTGAGGGCAGAGGATCTCCCATCCTCACAGTGGCTTGGCAGCCCTCCATAAAGCCCTTCCTGGTCTTGGACTCTTATATCTTTAGGATCACCTCTCCTAATATGCTCCATCACAACAGCTTTGCTCATCTGTGCAGGGCCTTTTGAGGGTGCCACCCTGCAAACAGGCAAGATCAACAACCACCCATACACACACATTCTCTGTTGAGGCCCACACATTGTGGAATGACCTGCCTGCGGTGGTCGGTATGACTCCAACACTTCAGTCTTTCAGGAAAATATGTCAAACATAATTGTTCAGGAGTCCATTTTATAAAAGTAATAGGGTTACACAAGCAGGGGGTCCACAAAGATTTGTGGAGGGAATCTCATTTTCCTTTCCCCCATTATTTCCTCTTTCCTTTCTCAGAAAGCCCCATAGCCTCTTGTCTTTTCCTGCCTCCTCCTCTCCTTCCCACCCACCACCCAATCTACCTCTATTTCCTCTAGTCTTCAGTTTTATTTCCTTCCTCTGGCAGCCTCTCCCTGGGAAAAATCTGGCTGAGTTACACAGTGCAGGCCACTGGGCAAGGCTCAGATATGCAGTGCCGGCTGAGCACAGGTTAGTGTAGTATGGAACCTCCAAGGACTTGTGTGGGTGTTATGTATTGGGACTGGAACATTCCAGGACTGTTCTACCAGAGACTGGCTGAGCTTGGAGCCCAAGAACAATAGCCCACCAGGACTCTGGAAGTAACCAATCAAGAAGTAGTGTTATATAAATAGCCTATGGTTGGGAGTGGGGTGTGTTTGGGTGTGGCAATTGCATGCTATTTAAACTGGGCTGGGGCCCTGGAGTTCAGTCTTGTTCTTACTGAAATAGATTAATAAAGTAGAGCTGATCACTAGACTTGGGGTCTGCTCATCCATGGAACCCACTGTTTAACAGAGGAGAACCTCTGTTTCCCCTGTATCCCTTTCCTCACACTATTTTCTCTTTCTCTCATCCTGGGTTGGATCCAATCACGCCTGCTGTTGTTGTAATTACCTGCTATTGTCATTATCACTCCACTTTCCAATAAATAGGACAGATGGATTCCCATTCTAGCTGTATCTGACGAAGTGAGCAGTGACTCACAAAAGCTCCTACCCTGCCATATATTTTGTTAGTCTTTAAGGTGCTACTGAACTCTTACTCTTTTCTACTGCTACAGACTAACACAGCTACCCATCTTGATCTATCTCCATTGTATATTAAGTAATGCCTTGTGAGGAACTCCAACAACATATACATTTAGAGGAGTTACCGGTATTAGTCTGTTGTTGCAAAATAGTAAAAACCCCAGTAGCACCGTTAAGACTAACAAACTTGGAGAAACACTTATCTCTTCGTTTATTGTAGCATAAGCTTTGGAGAAACACTTATCTCTTCCTCAATTTGTTAGTCTTAAAGGCGCTACTGGGCTTTTACTATTTTGCAGCATATACATTTGTTACTCTGCTCGTATCTTCGCCTTTTCATGAGTGTGTAGCCTCAGTAAACACAGCCACCCCATCGTCCACCGGCATCTAAAGACTAAACCGCGTAAAGTTTTGAGAGTAAAACAATGTGGAGGAGACATTTCATAACGGCCTTCTCAAGAAACAGAAGCGAGCGTGATCCAATCCTCACCGGGCCACGCCTCCTCAGTAGCTCCAAGCCCGCCCCTAAACCCACCCCCTTACCTGCCTAGGAACGCTCGCTTGAGTCGCGCTGACAGTCTCCATGGAAACGCGACTTGTTCGTGGAGGCCTCGAGCGCTTCTTTCCGTTCGATGGAAGCCTCCAGGAGGTTGAAACAGTTGACGAGTGACGAAGGCTCCAAGAGGGCGCTGCGTGTGATCGAGCTTTACAGTAACAGAGGGGCAGGTAAATTTCCAGGTCGTCTGGAGAGTTGAAGCGAGCGGGGGGAGGTTGTCGGTGTTGTTGATGCCCGGTGACTGAGGCGGTCCACAGTCGGGTCATCACCGCCGCCCCCGTCCCGCGCAGTAATACTTCCCTTCACTACAGCCTCCAAGGTGGGGAAGATGCACTTGTTGAATGCCTGTATGTCGCATGGCTGGTAAGGAAACGAGCCCTGCCACAGGAAACGACTTGAGTTCTCTTCTGAATAGAGATCAGGATTACTAAATTGTTCCACAGTACCTGTTAGCAGTAGCGTGTATGTATTCAAATTTTTCTTTCAGCAAAAAACAAAAACCGTTTTGTAAGGTCCTGGAGAATGAGAGAGGGTTTCCAACTCAAAAATGTTCAAGTGTTCTTTTTACCTGAGCAAGTGCTTGGGGTTGGAGTAACACTACTGCAGTTGGTTAGTGCTTATAAGTTGATGGATGTAGAATTGTAGAAGTTACTCCACTTCTGTTTAGCAGTAGATTTAAGGGGCAGTGTTGACTCAATACATTTTTATATCTGAGCACAAAATGGTGCCCCCTACAGGCCTAACTTTGTAGCCTTCAAAACGGGCACCATTACAGCAATTTCATATTGTGGGTGACCCTAATCCGCTGGCAAAACAGAATATGTGCTCCCCACCCCACAGTTCTATCTGTCCTCCTTACCACCCTCCCACTGTCGTGGCAGTGGGTGAGTGGGTTTGGGACCACAGTGGTCCGTCTGTGGCCAGTGACAGGCCTTTTTCCATCTCACCAGAGCTGTGACTGCAACAGCATCAGGACCCTCTTGACCCCCCAGCAGCTTAGACTACATGCCACCAGGCCCATGCCTTTGGTAGGTGCCTCATATGGGAGAAGAGGGTCTAAGCTCAGTGGGGAACCTGCTTGGCATGCAGGAGGTGCCAGGTTCAATCCTTGGCATCTCCAGTTAAAAGATCAGGCAGCAGATGATATAAAAGATCTTTGCCTGAGACCCTGGAGCGCCACCATCAGTCAGAGTAGACAGTAATGATCTAGAATAGACCAGTGGTCTGACTTGTTATGGAGCTGCGGTGGCTCAAGTGGTTAAGACGCTGAACTGCAGGCTGTGGAAGGTCAGTAGTTCAGCAGTTCGAGACCCGAGTGTGCCGCATGACGGAGTGAGCTCCCCTCTCTAGTTCCAGCTCCTGCCATCCTAGCAGTTTGAAAGCAAGACATTGCAAGTAGATAAATAGGTACCACTTCGGTGGGAAGGTAACAGCGTTCCGTGCACCTTGGTGTTTAGTCATGCTGGCCACATGACCACGGAAACATCTTCAGACAGCGCTGGCTCTTCGGCTTTGAAACAGAGATGAGCACCGCAACCCTAGAGTAGGATTCGACTGGCTTTCGAGCAAGGGAAAACTTTACCTTTACCTTTTACTGACTTGTTATAAGGCAGCAGCGTGTGTTCGTGGAATGGAGCAAGGAGAAGGGGGCAAAGGCTGTATGCCATGTTGCATCCAGGAAAGAATGGAAGGGTGTGTGTGACCTGGCTACTAAATTTCATTTCACTATTTTGATATATATGAATTTTTAAAAGGTGAAACACTCTGCATATACTCCAGTCCAAGCAAGGCATTCTTGAAAACAGGCATTTCCAAAGCAAAGTTGCATCCTGCCAGAAAAGAAGAAGAACTCTGCACATGATCAGAGGCAGGCTTTCTGAAAAGTGAAACAGGTGTACACTGCTCCTCACTGGATCCAAAATCCTTATCCAGCTATGCTACCTGGAAACTTTGCTGCTATACCAGTTTGATGTGGTGGTTAGGAGCACGGACTCTAATCTGGGAGAACCAGGTTTGATTCTCCACTCCTCCACATGCAGCTGCTGGTGTCACCTTGGGTCAGTCATAAGTTCTTTCAGAGCTGTTTTCTCAAGAGCAGCTCTCTCTCGAGCTCCCTCAGCCCCCCTTCAGTGTCTGTCTTGGGGAGGGGAACGGAAAGGAGATTGTAAGATGCTCTTCCTTCGGGTACTGAAGGGCAGGGTATAAATCCAATCTCTTCTCATAGTAACCCCTAATCCACAGTGGCAGTTTTAGCTGCCACCCTCCCCCATTACCTCGCAGCTAAGAGATCATGATCACTCATATCTTTATCATATCTTTCCCAATGGTGTTTTCAAATGACAATCATTTATCCGTTGTAATCACTCCCACCTAGATTGCCAGTTCCAGGCTGGGAAATACCTGGAAATTTTGGGGGTGAAGCCTGAGGGGGGTGGGGTTTGGAGAGGGGAGGGACTTCAATGGGATAGAACGCCATAGAGTCCACCTTCCAGAGCGGCTGTTTTCTCCAGGTAAACTGATTTCTGTTGCCTTGGAGATCAGTTGTAATCTATATATCTAATTCCCAACATGCCCCCAGTGTGCGGATATCTAAATCCGCACATCGGGGGCACCTGGGGGGCAGGGAGATTTTCCTGCACATTTGAGGCAATCCCCAGATGTGCAGAAAAATCTAAAAAGTTGAAAAAAGTATATGGGGGATATTTAAATCCCCCGAAAAGTAAAAGAGCCTTCCCTGCGCATGCGCAGAGAAAGCACTTACCAACAGAAACTGTGGCTGCTGGTGGCGGCGGTGCAGGAAGAGAAGCCCTGGCAGCTGGGAGCCGCGGCCATTGCTGGGGGGGGGGGCATTGCCGTCGTTGCTGCTGGCAGCGGCAGCAGGAGAGGAAGAAGAGCCACACAGGGCTTGCCGCCTTTGCTGCTCGCTGCCGCGGTGGCTTGGGGGAGGAAACCTTGGAGGGCTGGTGGCTACCTGCAGGCATTGCTCCTGTTATCACGTGTGGGGTTGAAATCCTGGCGAGCTCAACCGGCCTTCTGTTGGGCTCACATGCAGCCAGGTGGCGGCGGTGCAGGAAGAGAAGCCCTGGCAGCTGGGAGCCGCGGCCATTGCTGGGGGGGGGGGCATTGCCGTCGTTGCTGCTGGCAGCGGCAGCAGGAGAGGAAGAAGAGCCACACAGGGCTTGCCGCCTTTGCTGCTCGCTGCCGCGGTGGCTTGGGGGAGGAAACCTTGGAGGGCTGGTGGCTACCTGCAGCCATTGCTCCTGTTATCGCGTGTGTGGGGGGGAATCCTGGCGAGCTCAACGGACCTCCTGTTGGGCTCACGTGCAGCCACTGCCGCGTCCTCCTCTGTGCGGAGCTCCTGGTGCTTCAGCAGGCGAGCCACCCAGGAGCCGTGGGGAATACCTCCCCCCCATGAGTATCGTGGGTCCCGCCTCTTGTAGCAGTTGTAATAGCAGGAGATCTCCAGCCACCACCCGGAGGTTGGCAACCTTACTTCCACCAATTTTCCAAGAATTCTTATTGGCAGAGACAGGCCTTTCAAATTTTCCTATTTTAAAGCTGGGGGAATGGGCTTCCTCAATACTCCCAATCAATGAAATCTGAATTTTAGAAAACATAACCTGTTCTTCAGTGCCCCTGTGAGGCATCCCCCATGTTTCATAACAGTGAATTCAGTTCATTACAGATTCAGATGATGGGGAACCACATAAAATGTACTGTGTGGTACCTTCATTGACATCAAGAGGTGATTATTTATATTCCTTATTACCAGTCCAATGTTACCAGTCCTTCTACAACCATATGGAGATGCTGGAAAATTGGAAGGTAGAAACAATATGGTCAGATATTACAGCTGGCAGCCTCCGGCATACTATTGCAAGTGCTATGTAGTGAGTTTATATATGGCTGCCTTGTTGCTTCTTGTTACCTGGGTCTACCAGATTAATGATAGATATGATCTTCGTTTGTCTGCCAGTTAAAGTAGCAACTGCTCTTCTGGCCATATGTATGTGTTATGAAGAAAAACACCACTGCTACCCCCTTGCCAGTGGGAATAAGGACACTTCTAAGTAGAGTGTATGTAAGATTTTAAGTTGTATCATAGTCTGGAAGCAAGGAGACACAGTAGGGTTGCCAAGTAAATGGAATGTTGGTTAAAAAATAGTATTTGAGAACTGAAGAAGAAGAGATTGGATTTATACCCCGCCCTTCACTACCCAAAGGTGTCTCAGAGCGGCTTACAAACTCCTTTCCCTTCCCCTCCCCACAACAGACACCCTGTGAGGTAGGTGGGGCTGAGAGAGCTCTTTTGAGAACTGCTCTTTCAAGAACAGCTGTGACAGAACTATGGCTTGCCTAAGGTCATCCAACAGCTGCAAGTGGAGTAGTGGGGAATCAAACCTGGTTCTCCCAGATTAGAGTAATGGAAGCTGCTTTACTTGCTGTGAGTCATTGGTCCTGCAACACAACTACATATATGGTTTAACATATCTGATTTTAGGAACTCCACTGGCAGAGCAGTCAGCCATTGTTTGGTTCATTTAAAAAGATGTATTTCACATGTGAAACAACGGCTTCTTGAATATTCTTTTATTCTCAGCTTTCCTAATGGCTACTGATCCCCTCTGTTGGCTGACCAGGTTGTTTCTGAAAGGCTGAGAGACTTCAGGAACATGTGACATTGTTTCGTAACAAATAATCCATCCATTGTCTATTGATGGTGCAGAATGACTCACTCTCAAGCTGAAAATGTCATCAAGAACATCATCCGTGAAATAGGACAAGAATGTGCCATGAAGGGTCAAACTGTATCGGAAACTCTGGTGGCTTTCATGGTAAGGGTAAAATAGATATTGTACCAGTAGGTTGAGTTGAAATGCTCTTGTAGCTGTGTTAATTTCACTCCTGTAGCTTTAAAACAATAATGTCTCTTAGGAAATGATCCAGTGGGGGATCTTTGGCTGCATGTATGCACCCACATGGCTGTGCATACCTAGATACATTTGTACATCAAGTGCAGGCCTCAGTCCTTTTCAGTTGCTGTTCCCCTTCTGGAGGAGGTACAGAAATCTACTCTCTGGCTTCCTTTTGGAGGCTGTTTTTGGTTTGATCTGAATTGCTCTTGTACTGCTGATTTATGTTGGTTCTATTACTTGTAGCTGATCTCTTAGTTGATACTGATCCAAATGTGACGTTGGCAGTGGCAAAGTTTTTATCTGTAACCCTGGGTGGTATTAAATGAATTGACTCTTTTAGGCAGTCAATATATATTTGGTAACCAAATTGCTTAATTTTGTGAAATTTTAATTGTAATTGTAATGTACTGTATATATATGTTGTATTTTGTATTATACCCTGTCTATTTGCTTATGATTTATGGGTCTATGAGCAATAAAAATGAATGGAATGGAATGTTGGCTCCATTGTTGTAAATTTTAAACAATTTTGTAAATTATCCTGAATTTACAGAATAGGGTTTTAAAGTAAATACCCCTGCATCTGATTGCAGAACAGTAAAGGCTAGCTGAGCATAAAATTGCATTTTGTGTGACTGGGCTGCAGAACATAGACTATATAAGCATTCTAGGTTGTTGTAGGTCTTCAGGGAAGATGGTGCCTGATTTGTAAATCCATGCTATTACAAGCGACAAATTCATATTCCAGAACAGGTAGCTATGGGATATAGTACCATTACTAACTGTGAGCCAGCTGCAAATTCTGCATAACCTAACCCAGCATTCAGAGTTCTGTAGACACTGCTTCTGGTAGCTGTGGAAAGGTAAAAGCCACAGTCTTGCACAGAGCAGCTGATGGGAATGGTTGTCAGCCCCTTCCTAAAACCACCATCCTGGATGACAGAGGAGTTCTGGATAAAGCACAGAGGTCTTTAATTCCTTTGAATTATTGAAACTTCCAACTAAGTATATTTAAATTAGACTTGAGTGTATTCCTATCCATTTGAGAAATGCTTTTTAGTGGGAAAACTTGGAGCAACTGCTGTTTATAATCTACATAGTTCTGCAGTCAAATTTAGGAGTAAGACTTACTTCAGAACAAATGTTGAGTGGAAATGCTAGGTGAAAAAGACTTTTTATGATACCACTGAATTCCAAAACCTCTCTTGTTGATTTTCAGGTGAAAGCTGTTGTGTTGGATCCAAGGAATGAATTTAATGTAGACAGAACTCTTACAAAAGCTGATGTACAAAAACTTATTAAGGTAATTCCCACTGTTGGAACTTGTTTAAAAGGATTATTTTTGACAACCATTATTTCTGTATCTATGAATGCATTAAGATAGTAAGAAAATAAAAAATTATCTTGGGCAACTGGCTTGATTTTAGCCAATTAATGAAGTCATTAAAAGAAATATAGCAAATGCTATTCTGAAGAAGGCAAATTATCTACAGTTTTGCTAACGTGAGTGATCTATGTTGTTTAATCGTTGCGGAAAAAAATCTTAAATACATTTCTGGAGTATAGAGATACATCTGTCTTGATTCAGAAATTCACCTTTACCTCTAATGATAAAGCACTTCACCTTTACCTCTAATGATAAAAAGCATCTTTCAAGAAGAGACAGTTTTGACTAATCCAAATGAAAATCCACATGTCTAATCTATCTTTCCCCTAAATTTGTATCTCACAGAAGCTCTCTTGCCAAGCTCCCACATCTTGGTGGGGTGTGTACGAAGATGTTCCCAGTGTATTGTACCAAAAGCAGCAGTTCTCTGCACAGTTAGCTCAAATTCCCATTAAATTAGTGGGACTGAAGTGGGCTTGTTGTGCACAGAACTGCAGACAAAATTATTGTTTGTTTATAGCTTTCATCAAATAAAGCTTTTGCTTATAGTTTTTGCTTATAGCTTTCATCAAATACACATTTCCATCACATAAATAAAACCCAAATTTCCACATTTATACCAACCCAAAATCATTTGAAGCCAATGATGTCAAGTCCTGGGTGCAATCACTCTCACAAACACTCTTGTAGCAGCAAGATTTGTTTATTAAGAGGTAGAGATGTTCCAAGCATAGACAGCTTCTATGTTGGGACTGGGTCCCAGACACCAGTTCCGCCAATATACTGAAAGCAAGAAATTCCACATATGCCAAGCAACCAGTCATTGCTCCCATTTGGCCCACCACACGTCTGCCCTTGCGACTGCCCCTAACACCTCCAAGCTAACGGTTATATTATCTAAAAGCTCCCCAGACTACAAGATCATATACTTCTCAACACAGTCAGGAGGCCCCTGCATGAGAACTGTTACAAGCTGGCACTAACCAAGCAAAGCAGCAGCTGTACACATCCCTTCCCCCCCCACCCAGTTCCCAGCAGAGATAATAAACAGCAATGAAGAAGAGCAAGGTTGCATGCAACATAGGAGCTGTATAAGAATACATGTGAATCCATAACACAACAAATGGAATAATGAAATATGGGAAAATAATCCCTAAGGCAACAGAACATGAGTGTAAGAAACAGGAAATATTTGGCAAGTGAGGCCCGAGCTTGACATACTGGCCCTCCTGAGGCCGCCCTTCAGCACCCAGGCTTGTGACAATGTTTTCTACTTCCTTTATGTCTGCCTTACTGAAAGCCGTTTTAAATTTCTCCACCCAAGGCTTGGGGCTTTATTTATATATTTGTTCGATTTATATATCGCTCTCCCCGCAGATGGGCTCAGGGTGGTTCACAACAGTTTCAATACAATACCATTAAAACAAGAATTAAAATAACAATTAAAACAGTAAAACCATAATATACCATGCAACGATTAATTCTGATCAGCAGTACTGATATTAAGATCCGGCCACAGATGCCAATTCAGCAGTACCGATGTTAAGATCCAGGCTGTTGAGAAGGGGGGAGCCAGGAAAAGAAAGGGACGCCTGCTGCCTCAACCAAAGCCCTGGCAGAAGACCTCCATCTTACAGGCCCTGCGGAACTGCAATAGATCCCGTAGGGCCCTGATCTCATATGGGTGCTCATTCCACCAGGTAGTAGCCAGGGCCGAAAAAGCCCTGGTCCTGGTTGAGACTAGTCAGACGTCCCTGGGGCCGGGGACTACTAGAAGATGTTGATTCATAGACCTCAGTGTCCTCCGGGGCTCATATGAGGAGAGATAGTCTTGAAGGTATGCTGACCCCTGGTTGTATAGGGCTTTGAAGGTAAGCACCAGCATCTTGAAACGGATCCGGAATTCGATAGGCAGCCAGTGCAGTTCACGTAGCACTGGGTGGATGCGAGCCCGCACAGGCATTGCTGTCAACATCCGCGCTGCTGCGTTCTGCACTAGCTGCAACTTCTGGAGCAGGATCAAGGGCAGCCCCAAATAGAAAGAGTTACAATAATCCAGTCTGGAAGTGACCATTGCATGGGTCACTGTAGCTAGGTCCCGTGGGGTGAGATAAGGGGCCAACTGCCTGATCTGCCTCAGATGAAAAAAGGGCGGCCTGGCAGTGGCGGGGACCTGGACCTACATAGAAAGGGAGGCATCCAGGAACACCCCCAGACTCTTCACCCTTGACACTGGCACCAATAGGGCCCCATCAAAGGTTGGGAGCCTGATTCCCTGACTCAACCCCCGACAGTCCAGGTACAGGACCTCCATCTTAGATGGATTTAACTTCAGTTGGCTGTGTCACAATCATCCAGCCACAGCCTGTAATGCCCTGTCCAGATCACCTGGAACTGTGTCTGGGCCTTCAGTTGGAATTGGAATTCACTGCCACAGGAAGTGGTGGCGGCTACAAGCATGGACAGCTTCAAAAGGGAATTAGATAAGCATATGGAGCAGAGGTCCATCAGTGGCTATTAGCCACAAGGTATAGATAGGGGCTCTGGGGCAAATGATGCTCTGTCATCTTGGTGCTTGGGGGGGGTCAACAGTGGGATGGCTTCTAATGTCCTGGCCCCACTGGTGGACCTCCTGATGGCACTGGTATTTCTGGCCACTGTGACACAGAGTGTTGGACTGGATGGGCCTTTGGCCTGATCCAACATTGGCATCTCTTATGTTCTTATGTTCTTATCAGTAGATCAGTAGATAGTCCAGTAGATAGGTCGTGTCGTCTGTCCATCAGTAGATAGAGCTAGGTGTCATGTGCATACTGGTGACAACCCAGCCCATACCCTCGGATAATCTGGGCAAGGGGGCACATATAGATGTTGAACAACATGGGGGAGATAATTGCTTCCTGTGGCACACCACATTCCAGCAGGTGTCATTGAGATAACTCCCCCCCCCAAGTGCCACCCTCTGTCCCTGATGCTGGAGGAAGGAGGTCAGCCACTGCAAGGCAAGCCCCCGTATCCTGGTGTTGGCAAGGCAGTGGGTTAACACCTCATGGTCAACCATATTGAACGCCACCAATAGATCAAGAAGAATCAGCAGTGCCGATCCGCCTTGATCCAGATGTCTCACAAGGGCGGCCAGCACTGTCTCAGTCCTGTGGGTAGGGCGAAAGCTGGACTGGAAGGGATCCAGGATCTTAGCTTCATCCAGGAAGACCTGAAGCTGTGATGTGACTGCCCTCTCTACCACCTTGCCCAGGAATGGTAGATTGGACACTGGGCGGTAGTTAAGGGCCATTGAGTCCAACAAAGGTTTTTTAAGGAGAGGGCGAACCACTGCTTCCTTTCAATCCCTCTGGGAAGGTCCCTGTTGAGAGGGACAAGTTGATAATCTCCCTCAGGGGGTTCTGCACCTCATCGCCGCAGGCTTTAACCAGCCACGATGGGCAAGGATCCAGGGGGCAAGTAGTAGGCCTCACAGCTACCAGGATCCTGTTGACTTCGTCCTGGGAGAGCAGACTGAAGTGGTCCAAAACTGGACCTGAAGATGGCCAGTGGGCTTCCAGTTCGCTTATTGTATCAATTGTGCCCGGGAGGTTGTAGTGGAGCAACAAGACTTTATCTGTAATATAGCTCGCAAATGCCTCACAGCTGATAGCCAATTCCCTAGCATTTGGTGTGCCTTGAGGCAAAGTAATTAATGACTGGATAGTTCTAAATAATTGAGCCTGGCGAGAGTTAGCAGACGCAATGGAGGTCGTGTAGAAATTTCTCTTCGCAGCCTTCACTGCCATCTTATAGGTTTTCACAAACAACCTATAGGATTCTTGTAGCTTCGTCATGAGCCTACCACCACCCTCTCTCTAGTCGTCTTAGCTCTCATTTCATCTGCCATAGCTCCAAGGTATACCATGGAGCTAGTTTGGTACAATGGGAAAGAGGGCGCCGGGGAGTGACCTCATCGATGGCTTCAGAAAGATGGGAATACCAGTCTTCCACCAGCACATCCAACGAGCTGCCAGAGGGAATTGGACCCCGCAGAACTTCCTGGAACCTGTTAAAGTCCATTTGACTCCACAGGCAAGCATAAATTTGCTTGCTGCCTAAACAGGGAGGGTTAGGAATACCCAGCCAAGCCTTCAGGACAAGGTGGTCTGACCATGGAACTGCATCAACAGTAATCCAGTCCACCATAATCCCCGACGCAAAGATAAGATCCAGCATGTGGCCTGTTTGATGCGTGGGGGTCGAAACAAACTGGGAGAGTCCCAGTGCTTCCATGGAAGTCCATGGCCTGAGAAGAGGCTGCATCATCCGCATGGACATTGAAGCCTCCCAGAACTAAAAGCTTGGGGTATTCCATGGCCCAGCTAGATACAGCCTTCAATATGTCTGACAGGGCATTTGCCGGTGGGTTAGGCAAACTCTCCTTGGCCTCCCACACCAGGCCAACACATTCAGTGCCGGCAGTCTTTGCCTCTGGGAGTCGCCTGAAGGAGAAAGCCTCCCGGATGAGTAATGCCACTCCCCCTCCTGCCCATCAGTCTGAAACTGGTGAAGGACTGAGAAACCTGGGGGGGGGCAGTTGGTTCAGGGTAACAGTTTCACCCTCCCTCACCCAGGTCTCAGTCATGCAAGCCAGGTCTACTGCTTGTTTTCCCTAGTTTCCCCCTGCTTTAGCTTGGCTCCGAGTAACCACTGCCCCCCCCCAACTGGGCTGGGGTGAACATAGAGTCTATAATTTCCTCTTTCTGACTGGCATGTTCGGGAAGGTGCGAGAGTGCATCAGCCAGAAAGTTAGATTTCCCAGGAAGGTGCTTAAGTGTAAATTGAAACTTGGAGAAAAACTCCGCCCATCTCAACTGCTTTGCACTGAGTCGGCGGGGGGTATGTAGGTGGTGGACCTCCTGATGGCACCTGGTATTTCTGGCCACTGTGTGATACAGAGTGTTGGACTGGATGGGCCTTTGGCCTGATCCAACATTGGCGTCTCTTATGTTCTTATGTTCTTATGAGTCGGCGGGGAGTATGTAGGACTTCTAGTTTTTTGTGATCAGTCCAGACTTCAAATGGCCCCTTGGCCCCTTCCAGCCCGTGTCTCCAGGTAGTCAGAGCCAGTTTAATGGCCACAGCCTCTTTGTCCCAGACTGCCTGATGTCTCTCAGCATCAGAAAACTTTTTTGATACATAGGCAAGGGGGTGTAGTTTCCCATCCTCCCAGCCGCTGGAGGATTGCCCCCCCCCGCCACATCTGAGGCATTGCACAATGAAGGGCTTTCTCTTATCAGGGTGCCTCAAGACAGCTTCAGACATAAACAGTGTCTTCAGTCTTTCAAAGGCTCTCTGACATTCCTCTGTCCAATTTAATTTACTGCCAGGCCTTTTATAATTTGACCATTTTCCTTTAGTTTTCAACAAATCTGTCAGGGGCAAGGCCACGTGAGCAAAATTTGGTATGAAGGGGAGGTAAAAATTGGCAAAACCCAAGAAGGCTTGTAATTGCCTCCTTGTCTGAGTAGGCGCCCACCCCAACACATCCTTCACTTTTGTAGAGTCCATCCTCAATCCTCTTCTTGAAATTCTATAGCCCAAAAAGTCCAACTCCTCTTTATGGAATTTGCACTTAGACAGTTTCACAAACAGCTTGTTTTGGTAAAGGGTTTTCAAGACACTTCTGACAAGTTGCATAAGGGAGTCTTTATCTTAGGTGTAAATAAAAATGTCATCCAGGTAAATAAGAACCCCTTTGAACAGATATTTGTTTAACACCTTGTTAATAAAATTCATAAATACTCCAGGGATTCCAGAGACCCCAGAAGGCATCACCAAATACTCGAACTGCCTCAGTGGGGTATTAAAGGCTGTCTTGTATTCATCTCCCTCACGAATGCACACTCAGAAATATGCATCTTGCAAGTCCAATTTAGTGAAGATTCAGCCTTTTGTGGCCTCCACAAAAGGCTGAGTCTTTGATCAGCGGGATGGGGGTAAGCATTAGACACTGATATTGCATTCAGACCCTGATAATCGGTACACAATCTTAACCCCCCATCTTTTTTCTTGCAGAAAAGCATAGGGGGGCTGTGAAAGGGGGAAGTCACAGGTCTGATAAATTCTCTAGCCAAGTTCTTGTCTATAAACTTTCTCCTTTTCTGTCGGGCTCATCGAGTACAGCTTTCCCTTAGTAGCTTTTGGCCAGGGAGAATCTCAATAGCACAGTCAGTATGCCGATGGGGAGGGAGCTCATCAGCTTCCTTCTCTTCAAACACTTTTGACAAGTCTCTGTACTCAACGGAGATCTGGTTTAACTCTTCCCTGGCCAGACGCACCTGCTCGGGCACTGGCTGTGGCTCCCCCCCCCTGGGTTCCAAACATGTCTGACAGTGGGGGTCCAAGAATCGGAGGGTTTCCAGGCTCCAATGAATATAAGGGCCATGTGCTCTGAGCCAGGGGCTTCCCAACACCATTGGGGACTTGGCAGAAGGGTTCTTTAGGAAGGCCCTTAATTCCCAGCGGGAGCCCACAAGGACTCCCCCTTCATGGGGGTTCTATCCATCTGAGAAAGCACCAGGGGCTCTCTCAACTCTTGTAATTCTGCCCCCAACCCTGCTACCAAGGCTGGGATGATCATGTCTCTAGTGCATCCTATGAGAGCTTGTACTCTGATGTGGGTTCTGACAGGGGGGGGGGGGTTAACCACAGTCACAGTCATAAAAAATAAGGGGGAAGAGGGCCTCACCGACTCTGGCACTGGAGAAGCTTGGACCTGCCACTTAGCACCTTTCACAGGAGGTCCTTGGCATTTCCTGCCAGCGGTTGAGATTCCTCTTTGCTAGATGAGATGCTCTCCAATTCCACTCCCCCTCCTCACTGGAGGGCATTCGGAAGCTTGAGATGACCTGCTGACAGCTTGAACTTCTTTTCCTTCAGCTTGCACTCTCCCTTCTTTGTCACACTGGGGCTCTGCTCCCGAGGACAGTCAGCTGTGAAATGGCCAGGGCCCCCACACTTTAGGTACAAGCCCCAACACACCCTCTGCTCTGTCACTCCCTTTCCCCGGGAACCGGCTCTGCTGTGCCTTCACCTCCCAGTCAGCACCTTGCGTTTTCGCTGGCCCCATTGGAGGTTTGGGATGATACATCTTCAGGACGTGGCAACGATTCTCAGCCTCACACGCCACTTGAATCCAGCCATTCAAAGTCACTGGGTTCTCTTGGGCCAGTGCTTTGTCCAGGATCGTGTGGTTCAGGCCAGGATGACAGACAAATGATCTCAAATCTGTTGTCGAAGGCTTTCACAGCTGGAGTTTGTTAGTTGTTGTAGATTTTCCAGGCTGTGTGGCCGTGGTGCTACAATGCCAAGACCACGGCCATACAGCCTGGAAAAATCTAAAACTAACAATCTCAAATCCATTTAATATCACATAGCACCCAACAATACTTTTAGTTTAAAAGAAAATATTTTTAAAAAGCTTTTAATCTCCATTGTCTGCCTATGTGTTGGAATAAACTGGAATCACCCTCATTTTCTCCTGAAAATGTATTAGCATACAATTAGTGGTGTGTTACGTAGGTTTTTCTTTTGGCTTATGTGTTTATCTGCATTGTTTCCATTTCTTTATTCCTAGTCCTCCTGCATTTAGTGGATGTGGTATGCTGTCTAAATGATTTTTTAAAATATTTTGTGATCCACCGTCTGTCTTTGTGAGAAAGGTGGGCTATAAATTAAGTAAAATAAATAAGATAAATAATTGTGTGAACACAAATTAAAATAAAACATTCTGTTAAAATGGAATGAAAATCCAGTGAATGAATGACATTCAGTGTTTTCAGCCATAGTATTTATAGTTTTAAAATGTACCTCACATAGATTGCCTTCCAAAGACAACAGCACATATCAGTGGTTCTCAATTTGTGTGGAAGGAGGAGTCTCCCATGACAATGGTGCGAAATACCTGAAGGGAGGGCATGATTTTCCAGGGAAGGACAGGATCTTAAGTAGGTGATGCCTATCCTCAGCATAGAACCCCATGAATCACATTAGATTATGAACAGAAGTGTTTATTTATTTATTTATTTATTCAATTTGTATCCCGCTCCCATCCTCACAAACAGGGCTCTGGGTGGGTTCCTACAATTCTCACAATTTATACAGAGCCACTAGACCATCGAGCCCAGCCTACTGATTCACACAGTGGCCAACCAGTTGCACTGGAGGGCCAAACAAACAGGGCATAGAGTTCAAGGTCCTCCCATGATGCTGCCTTCCTGTGTGTGATTTTTAGAAAGGGGGGACAGTGATGTCCTGTTCTGTTACTTTCCTAATGCCAGTGTTGACTAGTACTCCTTGAATGTAGAAACAGGAAGCTGCATACAACCGCACATGAGAGTCTCCACATACTTACTTGTGGAACATATACTGGCGTTAGGCTGAGAGGGGGAGCATAAAAGTCAGAGGTCATTTTGGGGGGATCGCGGGGGATCGCAGTTCCCCCGGGTGAGGTATGGGGGCGGGGCACATGATGAAGCCCCGCCCCCTGCTTCCGGCCGCCCCGCTTCCGGCTCTCATTCAGCCAGGAGGAGGCAGGAGAAGAGGGAGGGTAAGTTGCTTCCTTCCTGCC
>NW_015174866.1:454314-466482 GCF_001447785.1 Gekko japonicus | reverse complement strand
GTGTGTGGCCTTATGACACACTTCCGGTGATGTCAGGGGGTGTGGCCTTATGACACACTTCCGGTGATGATGTAAGGGGGTGTGGCATATGCTAATGAGTTCCCCTAGCTCTTTTTCTACGAAAAGACCCCTGATAAAAGTAAAGCAAGGGAGAATAATTCAAAATGTTTGAGAAACTGTAGCATATGTGAAAACCAAATTGCACCCAGTTCACCACATACAAGGCTTGCTATATCATAGCCTTCAGTCCAGAGCTCATTGTGTGAGTGGGCTTTTATTAAAAGGGCATCTCTGCATACACCTGCCTTTGAATGCATGGAGCAGCCTTTTCTATTGAAGACAATGTGAACCTCATGCTGATGTGGTCCTTCATGTCCACTTCAAAGTTCCTGGGACCACATTGATCAGGTCAGTATCAGTCTAATCAATCTAGCTTCAGGCACCGGTCCACTGAATGATATGATGTATTATGCTATTAATGACAGGTAGTTTAAGCCATGACTATTTTTGTCTCTTCAGACTACATTATTGTCGCAATACAAATAATTTCTGAAATGGCAGAGTTCAGCTGCTCGATCTGTTTACTAAAGTTATTTTAAGCTGAACATGCCTCATTTAAAAAATCTGTTATGCTGATAGATTTAGGGTGATTCCACACAGAGGTCCACTCTTGGCACAGTGTTACTTCGCATTCCAAATTAATCTTGTGTCACTTATTTGCTACCTGACTTGAAAGAACATCTCATTTAAACACTTTATCTTTTTAGCTGTGTATTGAGAGACTGCTTGACACAAGAAATCCTTCCCTGGACACTATTAAGATGCAAGTTTATTTTGATATGAACTATACAAACCGAGGTAATCTATGGTGTGGAGCTACTGAATATGAATACTGTGTGCAAGATGCAGCCATTCTTGTTGCATAAGTATGTGTGAAGTACAACATGCATGGAACAGAAAAGCCAAATAATAGGATCAGGCAGGGCTTTTTTTCTGGGGGAACATGCCGGAATGAAGTTCTGGAACCTCTTCAACAAAATTCTTTTTATTTATTTATTTATTATTGATTTTATTTATTATGAGATTTATAGCCCTCCCTCCCCGCGAGCGGGCTCAGGGCGGTTCACAAACTGGGCACGTATGCCAATGGTTAAGACAGTTAAAAATACAATAAAACAATCATTTATAGTCAATTTATAACAATACAAGGTGCTCTAGATGTCGCAAAAAAGGTCTTCAGTAACAAGATGGCATCCTGATGGTGATGGTCCCAGATCGGTGCTATCAGTTCCAGACAGCACTATCGTTCATTGTCACAGGGCCATCTCACTCTCCGATGTTACCCAGCCTAGTTAGTGACGGTGGTACAGTGGTGGTGGCTCCTACACAAAAGCTTGACGGAAAAGCTCCATCTTACAGGCCCTGCGGAACTGCGCGGGCCTGGGGAGACGGCTCTGGGGGTTGGGGAGGGCTCTCCAGGGCCCCGCGCAGCGACGTGGGCCTGGAGAGACTAAGCTGGGGGACTAGGGAGGCCTTTACAGGCCCTGGAAAGGCGGCCGGGGAGGGAGAGGTACATAACTTACCTTCTTCTTTGTCCTCCCTGGCTGACTGAGGGGAGGACTGCTGGGAGCAGGGGGCGGGACTTGCTACATTTCATCGCCCCCTGGCCTCCTCTCTGCCGGAGTGTCGCTCCGGTGAGCTCTGGCTCAAAAAGAGGCCTGCAAGTTCATAAGTTTTCAGTATACAGAAAAATTATATACTGAAAAATTAATTTCCCTCTTGAGAGTTCTGGCATCTCTTAAAAAAAAAAAGCCCTGGAATCAGATAAACATGGAAGTAGCAACAGCAAGGAGGTTGTAAACTGAATTACCAATTCCCCAAATAGTCAAAACATGGCCATGAGTTAGTGTGTCTACATTGCTTTGAAATTCTGGATGGGCGTGTTTAAAAAAATAACAATAGACTAGACACATTCCATTGCTCACGAACAGGAATAATTAATAGGTAATCATTAATGGGTAATCATTAATCTCCTTATCTGAATTTGTGAGCCACCTTAGATCTACCCAGTGTTCTTTGCTCTCTCCTGTTTTATTTCTCTGCTTCCCCCCCCCAAAAAAAATCTAGCCCTTTTCTGTATAAGGTCAGCACTCTAGAATATCCTGCCCTGGGCCTTACGGCAGACTTCATTATTATTGTCCTTCAGTAGGGCTGGTAAGAGTTCTTTTTCTAAGAGCTTTTGTTGACATTGGCAGTGATTAGTTTTGTTTACCAGTTAATGATGTTTATTATGCCTTTTTTTTAGAGAAGGAAATGTTGTTTTCTTGTGTTTTCTTTATTTTTATATTTTGTTTGGATTGTTGTTTTATAAATGTTTGATGTCTTGCTATTAGCTGCCTTGAACCCTTTAGGAATCTATGGGATATGTACAGATATTCTGTTCTGTGAATATAGATGACTTTTCTGTGCTTTGAATTAGAAGCAGCTTGCAGCTGCAGATCTCAGCCCAACAAAATCCGGACTACTCCAGTGAAATCTAGATGTTTATATGGCCATCTACAGGTTGTATAAAAATGTTAACTGTATCTTATATGATCCTCTATCTGTATTTTCTCTTAGTTGAATTAATTAATGAACAACATCGCATTCTGGAATCCAGGCTTGCTCCTGTGAGCAGAGAAATTACAGATAATCGTGCTCGAACACGAGAAGAATTGGAAAGTGTTTATCGAAAGATTGTCAGCTATGTGCTGCTGCGCTCAGGCCTTGGATCCCCAACAGACATCAAGGTCATTAGAGAGGCAACTGGTTAGTAGAACTTTAAAATATGCAACAATGGATTCCGGTCCAATCTTCTTTTATTGCTGTCTGGTTCCCTATCTTGGAATATTTACATCAATTCGATGATATCCCAAAAGAAATTGATACTTTTCATCTCTGGTAACGTGTAAACAAATATTGCTTCTAAATATGTTTTGTATGGTTCTGCTAATACAGCTCCTAATGCATTGGAGAATGGGTCCTTGAGAGATACTAGCTTGCCCTATTCTGGCCTTCCCAGATACAAAATTAATGGGCATAGAAAAAGTGAACAGATGGTAGTCTAATCCCCAACAAGTTTTCAATAGTCCACCTTCAGGCAATTTTATTGATATTTCTATAGTTACTTTTTGGCATGACAGTCTGCGCATTTAATATTTTCCAGCTGCCCTGCAAAGTGTATTTCCTCAGACAGAGCTTGGTGCTTTCCTCTCTTTCAATAAGAAGGAAAAAGAGCGGCAGTTGAAAGAACTCACCATGATTGTGACAGGAATTCGATTATTCAACAAGGACTGTGGGAAGGGAGGAGAAGGCATCGATGATTGTAGGTACCTAAATCGGAGGCCCATATTGCGGGTACTAAAATTAAGGATATGTCTACACTATGAATTTAAGCCACTTTTGTGTAAAAATGCTTGTTGTTGATCACAGTTTTATAGAACTCCATCTAAATCATTTGGCAATCATTTAAGTTGGCTTTTCCAAACAATGCATTATTCTGTTTTCAGTCAGTGGAATAACTGTATTTGTTGAATGTCCTTCAAATATTAGCTTTATTAAAGTTCTGTATTATTTAACTGTTTTACTAACCAGTCTGTTTGAAGACAAATAATTGACTATCTGTTACATTTTTTAATTATTCCCTTCCTTCAACGGGCTCAGGGCAGTATACATGGTTCCCCTTCCCCATTCTGTCCTCACAACAACCTTGTGACCTAGGGTTGGCTGAGTTTCTGATCCAATGCACTGCTACATGACACTGGCTATAAGATGAGTGACAGATCTGAATCAGGATCTAAAAAGAACTGGGTATGCACCTAAACCATTTTGCACATATATAGGGACTGTGCTAGTTTTTCCTTCCAGCTGCAGCGCCATGTGCTATTCTGGATGCTGCTTCATAAGATTCTTTGATCTTTGGGGATTGCTTTTCAGGCCATGAAAGGGTTGCAGAGAAAAAGATATCTCAAAAGATTGTGTGCACATGTGAAAGGTTGCCTTTGGATCCTAGCCCTGGCTCAGAAATATGTGAGAAAATACCTGTGGCTGATAAATATTAACTACTGTACTTCCTCAATATGTTTCCAATCAAATCTGTGCCCATAGTACCAGCTATTCTGAATGAAGCTATCCCAGCAGCCAGCCACCATATAGATATAGAGCTTCAGAGTTCCCAGGACTTGGCATATCGATACACGGCCATGGTTGAAATGATGCACCAGAGCCTTAATGCTGAAATGGAACTGAAATTGACAATGTTAAAAGAAGTGCTGTACAATGTGAGACAACATGAAGCATATCTCTGTGTCATCCTGGTGAGAGTCTAACATGCTTTGCATCTACTTTAGAAATGCCTGCATGTGCATTCAAGGTGCCTGTAGATAGTAATAGCTATGTTGGGTGCCAAAGAGTGGGTAGATTTGTCACCAGTACTCTGCTTTTAATTGAAATGAAGTATAAAAACTTCCAGTCTACACTGAACTTTTTTCATGCATAATGGGAAGACAGCATCATTTTCTGCAACATATATGCACTGTACTTATACAGGCTCAGATTATCAAATGGCATACAACTACAGATCACATGAATAATTACATATGTAAATCCCCCAGTACCAAATGTGGAAGCTTTGGAGGCTCATTTTATGATATGTAAAAGAAATAAAAACAAGACAGTGACAGGGGAGGAGTTGGCTAAGTTGTTGGCTGAATCTGTTTCTTTAATTAAAACAGCCACCCACTGTTTGCACTGCTACCACACAATCACTGAGTCTGTACATGACCAAATCAGCCCAGTTTGACCTATTTTTCAGGCTGCAGTCCTGAATATATTTGCTTGGAAATGAGCCCTACTTAATTCAGTACATCTTACTTACAACTACACAAGCTTTCATAACTATTTTGTGGCATTTGTAATGCAATCCTGAACAGAGATGCTCCATTTCAAACCCAGTGATTTGCTAGAGACTAGAATATCATTACATTTCACTGGTAATGAAGCAGTATAGTCCCCAAAGGGAACTTTCGCGTAGTGTGATTTCTTAAATCCAGTTGATTACTACATTTTTTTCCTGATACTACAGTCAGTCACTGCTTTGTGTTTGCTGTCTTTTCAGTCCGATGTGATTACTTGCGCACAAGAAGTTGAAATGATGCAGAAGCAGTTTGCAGCACAGATGGAACAGTTAAAAAATGTTGTTCGGGCAAAAACAGCTGTGCCTACATCTCAAGTTTATGTAAATTTCTAAAATATAAGGATGCTCTTTAATGAAAACAAAACTTTTATTTATAAAAGGTCATGTATGTGTTTTGTTTGGGTGTGCAGGGGGAGCATTCTTTCCCAAACCTCATTTCCGAACTCTTTAGTATTATTTAAAATTCAAGTCAAGTTTTTAAAAATCATAATATCTCACTATGTAGGAATTTTATTCGCCCTCTCTGTACAGTACACATAAGAGTAAACATTTCTGATGGGCTGACAGTGCACTTTGCAAACATAATAGCAATGCAAAGTTAATATTTTTGTTTGTTTGTTTTCTAGCCCATATTTATTGCACTTTCTAACCTTTGGACCAGTTTTCAAGATGAGATACTGGTTCTCAGTTTCCTCAATAACTTGACGGTCAATCTCCAGCAGTTCTTGGATGCTCATGCAGTGATCTTTCCAGAGGATGTGATGGAGTCTCTTCTTGAAGGCATAACTGTGAAGACTGATGAAGAAAGGTTAAAGAAATCAGCTGGTACTCGAAAATCATAACAAATCTAGTATAAATTGAATGCACACCATGAAGTCTGTAAAATACTTCTGCTGTTTTCATTCTTGAACATATAAAACTTGGGCCCTGTTCAGATTGCTAGGTCTTTAATTCTCTGAATACTAATCAGGCATCACCCACCAGGTTTTCTGGGTAGAATTTCCCCCAAAATGTTTTATAGCTAATTTGCAAGAGACTTATGACATCAGGGTATGCTAGGGTTGCCAACTCTGAGTTGGGAAATTCCTGGAGATATGGAGGTGGAACCTGGAGAGGCCCTTCCCCTCCAAAGCAGCCATTTTCTCCAATGGAACTGATCTCTGTAGTTGGAAGTTCAGTTGTAATTCTGGGAGATCTCCAGGCCACACCTGGAGGCTAGCAACCCTAAGGTATGCCCTTACATCTTATTTCCATCATGTTGTAGTAGAGTATCCTTTTCCTTCCCTTACTCTTTCTCTCTCCCCCTAGTTTTGTTCTGCCTCATCTTAAATTATTGTAAGGATTGGGCAGAAAATTATAGTCTGTGGCCAGACAAAGGATGGGGCAGGAGGCAGGTGGCTAGCCCCTTTCCTCCCATGACAGCCCACCCCCAGCCACATTGGATCCCAGCAACTGGGATCCCACCGCTTGCACCCTGCCCCTCAGGATCCAGTTGCCTCTCCTCCCCTGCTGGTGCCACAAAGGTCAGGCTGTGGCTAAGTCGGGCCCTCCTTGCTTAGTTTCGTGTTCAGTAAAGTGTCTTATATGCTGTTGGCATCAAACATCTCCCTTTTAAATAAAAGCCGAATAGTGGTGGCACTTCTCTAGAACATTCCACACGCTCCAAAATCAGTTCGCTCTCTGATCTGTCATTCAGAGGGTCTCCCTATCCACTGGCTGCTTTGCCTGAGTCCTGCCTCCAACATTCTAAACAGTTTGCTCTTCCTCTCCCCCCCCCCATAGCCAGTCAGAACACAGAGGTTATTTGCATATGCAACCTCATTGGCCTCTGCCTCGGAACACAGATGTCGTTTGCATATGCGACTTGATTGGCTTTTGCCTCTAACATTCTAAACAGTTTGCTCTTCTGAGGTAAAATGTGTCCAATCTCCAGATGGAGGGCTGGAGATTACTCAGAATTACAACTGCTTTCCAGATGGCAGAGATCAGTTCCCCTGGAGAAAATGGTGGGTTCTGTATCCTTATATGCTGCTGAGGTGGCCCCCATATGACAGCCAATGTGACGTAGCAGTCAGGGCTTAAGAGCACGGGAGAGGCTGCAGGTTGTGGGGGGTGGAAAACTGAAGAGTGAGGGGGAAATAAAGGTAGGTTGATGATTGGCTGGGAAGGAGATAGGGTTGCCAACTCCAGGTGGGAAATTCCTGGAGATGTGAGGGATGGAACCTGGAGAGGTTGAGGTTTCAGGAGGCATGGGACCTCGGACAGGTACAAAGCCATAGACTCCACCCTCCAAACCAACAATTCCCTTCTGGGGAACCATCGTTGCCAATCTCCAGGTGAGGACTGGAGATCACTCAAAATTACAACTGTTCTTTAGGTAGCAGAGATCAGTTCCTCTGGAGAAAATGGTGGAATAACGTTTAATGGAGATGTGACAGAATTCTGATACAAAAAGGTACAAGGCAAGGTTGCCCGCTCTCGCCATTACTTTTCATTTTCATACTGGAAACATTAAATGAGTTAATCAGAAATAATAGAGCTATAAGAGGATTAAAAATAGGAGGGGAAGAATTTAAATTACAGGCATTCGCGGACAACCTTGTGTTCATTTTGGAAGAACGGAAAGCTGAAGAATGAGGGGGAAATAAAGGTAGGTTGATGATTGGCTGGGAAGGAGATAGGGTTGCTAACTCCAGGTGGGAAATTCCTGGAGATGTGAGGGATGGAGCCTGGAGAGGGTGAGGTTTCAGGAGGCGTGGGACCTCAGACAGGTACAAAGCCATAGACTCCACCCTCCAAACCAACTATTCCCTTTTGGGGAACCATCGTTGCCAATCTCCAGGTGAGGGCTGGAGATCACTCAAAATCACAACTGTTCTTTAGGTAGCAGAGATCAATTCCTCTGGAGAAAATGGTGGACTCAGTGTCATTATACCACGCTGAGGTCGCCACAGCAAATTGACACTGAGTGTCCAAGGCCGGGGCACCCGCCCAGAGCCTCTTTCTAGAGGTCGTTGTATTTATTTCCACAACGGGCCTTTTTCCTAGTATTTTTATAATTCTGATAATAGTTTATTATGAAATAAAGAAATGTCTTTTTCCAAAACAGCAAATGTGGTGGAAACTGCTAGTTGCTAATAAAGCCTGATTAATGGGCAATTGGCTTCTACAAGTCAGCCATCTTTCGCAGTTGTCTTGAAATGGATGGCATGGTGAAAAATTTCTTCTTGGTTATCCTGTTTACCATTTTATATTTCTTTGGGTTATATTCTCTTTCAGATGACAAAGTAAATATTTCTGACTTCACATCAGAAGAATGGCTATTGCCAGAAACCACAATTAATTTTAGCCAACTGACTGTTCAGTACCATGGGTTTTGTGCTTACAATTTTGCTGTGAAAGATGGTCTCCTCCTCCCAGGTACACCAGTTAAAAAAATTGTTCATTTTAAGAGATTTGTTTACTGCTTCATGTCAGTATAAAGGAAGCCAGTACTGATTGGTGGAATTTCTGTATCTCACCATATGTGGATTGGAGCTATTACGGAGAGTTTTCTGTCAAGTTTGACTTCTTGACTCTTAAGTATTATATGGTCTTGTTACTACAAATTATGACTTGATGCTAGTATGGTAATTTCCTGTAAAACTTCATCCTTCAATTTGTTTTTGTTTTTAAGACTTATCACTGAAACGTTTCTTTTATAGATCTAAGCAGAGGTCTCACTAGTTGCAAGGCATGTGCTGAACTTGTATGTCGAAGTTAACAAAATTCTCTATTCTGATCCCTTTTACATTGGCGAGGATCCAAGGAGCTCTTTAGACCTATGCAAGGCCTTCTGGCGTATATTCCACCCAAAGCACAATTCTTTCTGTGGCATAAAGGCACTCCTGACGCTCTCCTCAATTTCTGGTGTAGTTTGCAAGTGAGGATATCAGAAGCTCCACTGTATATCCACAACTCCCCCACACACACCTTATGGCCATGTGGGAGAATTTTTTTAAAAAAAATTGAATAGTACATTTATTTAGTACTGTTCAGTTTAGAACTGAAGTCTCAGAGCATCAATTTGCATTTGTATATTCAAAAAAGAAAGTAGAATTTTCATAGTGTGACTTTTCCCCACTTCTAATTTGCACTATGGAAGTTGGGTGTTGATGCTGAAGTAACCCTGATCTCTTACTTGGCTTATAAAAAAAATGGGGAGGGGTTTTGATAGTGTGAAGTTGATGGAATTTTCCAAAGGGTAGACTTTAAGGTAAATGTTCTAACTGGGATCAAGAGAATCATGAGGAAATTATATATATATATGTGTGTGTGTGTGTGTGTGTGTGTTTGTGTGGGGGTATACATACACACACAAATGTTATTTTTGTGGTTTTTATTTGTTAGGAAATCCTTCTTTGGGAATTTTGAAGCATAAGGAGAAATATTACACCTTTTGTTCCAAAGAAGCTGCATATAGTTTTGCCAGAAATCCAGATAAATATATTAAGATGATTGGAGAAAAAGCAAAGGAAAGTCCAGAGCTTATTCAGCTGCTTGAACTTCATCAGCAGTTTGAATCTTTGGCCCCTTATTCTCAGGTATTTATCACATTTATCCTTTGGGGCACTTCCATACACCAGTTTTGCCAGGCACCATAGTACCAACATGGGAAGCTAAGTATCTCAAAGAAGAGGTATTTCCTAGTGGAGGGATTTTTAGTTCTATACCTGCTTCGGTAATTCTGTTGCTGTGCTGATTTTACTAGTCTGTTGTGGACTAGCAGCACTCCCCACAAAGACTGGCAAACACCCAGTCTTGCTTATGGTTTGATTAAGCATATCCAGCACACTCAAACTGTGCCATATGGAATCCCATATGAGTGTTGCTAATTCTTCTTACCTTCTAATTTTACACAGAAGTCTTTGATGAGAACAAAACAAAGAAACCCTGTAAATAGAAAGTATGTTTTTTTAAAATCCAAGTTGAGTTATCCTGCCCATTCTTTACAAACAAGCAGACTATTGTAACATGTTCTACAATGGGGTGTTTTAACACAACTCAAGAAACAGCAGTTAGTTCAAGCACAACAGCTAATTACTGACTCAACATACTGCTTGGTATATATAACACCTGTTTCAAAATATATTTGTTTCCATGTTCAATACAAGGTGCTGTTTTTGACTCTTAAAACCTTTCATTATCTCAGAACTTTGTAACGAAAAGACTAATTTTTCCCATAAGGAAAGGAAGTGATGGCCAGTGGAGGGATGGAATTTGCAGTCCCCTGCGAGTCCTTGTGGGTTTCCCTCTTGTAACACCTGTTTTTGTTTCAGATTAAAAGCAAGGACAAGAGTTTGAAACCCATCACAAAGTGTGACAGCAGTACTCAGACTGAAACACACATCTTGCCACCAACTTTTGAAAAGGATTATGAATGGAATGAATGGGAACTGAGGAGAAAAGCCATCAAACTGGTTCGTGTCTACATTGTTGTAGAGTTTATTAAAAGTTTGCTCCACAGTGTGACCTTTTTTACATTGCTGAAAGATATCTTTTCTGCAGTCATCAGCAAGCAGAATGTAAACAGCAGTACTGAACACAATTTAATGTAGTGCTATATTTCCCATAAAATTCCAGAATGCCCATCCCTACTTTTCTGTTTCATTGGAAGTAGTCAGTTCAGCAAAGGTCTCAGCTATACCTTGTAATCGTCCCTTTACATTTTGTTACTTCTCTCTTTTGTTTCAAAGCCTAGCTGTGATCATTCCTACCACCCCGCCATGCTTAGTTATTTCCTGAACTTACCGTGGCCACAGCTCTTCTGCCTGGATCCTTCATCAGTTCATTTTCCAGAGAGAGGAGGAAGACTTTAATCACTGTTTTTTTTCCTTTGCAGCTAATGTAGTTTTTTATTCTCATAATGCACAATTAGGAAATAAAAATAATGATCAGTTTTGCTATAAAGAGGAAAAGTAGGTTGTGGCCCTCCTGGGGGACAGCAGGACATCATAATTGACTTCCATAGTCAGCAGAGACTCACCAGATCCAGTACTGTTCATAATGAATTTTGGCCAATTTGTGGTTTGCAAAGTGATGTCTATCAATGGCTACTAGCCATGGTGACTAAAGGAAACCTCCACATTGAGAGACACTAATCCTCTGAATCCCAGAGCTAGGAGGCAACATCAGGGGAAGGCCTTGGCCTCTATGCCCTGTTGTTGGCTGTCCAGAGGAACTGATTGGCCACAGTGTAAGGCAGGATGCTCGACTAGATGGACCACTGGTCTGATTCAGCAGGGCTTTTCTATGTCAGCCCTGGTTAGTATTTGGATGGGAAACCGCCAAGGAAGTCCAGTATTGTGACTTGGAGGCAGGCAATAGCAAACCACCTCTGAACCTCTCTTGCCTTGAAAACCCTACAGGGTCACCATAAGTCAGCTGTGACTTGACAGCAAAAAAAAAAAAAGAACAATTCATACAGTTCTTTAACTGCTGGCTGCAGCTGTGATTATTCTTATTGTTTTCTGTCTTCAGGCTAACTTGCGCCAAAAGTTAACACATTCTGTGCAAACTAACCTTAGTCATATGCGAAGGGACAATTCTGCTCAGGTGTACCTGATGAAGGACTCCAGTACACAGACCAAGCGTGAAAACAGCAGTAACGTACCTAGGCCACAGATTTTCTTGGCTGGACTTCGAGGAGGAACTCCCCCAATTACACACATGACAAAAGTGAACTTAACAAGAGCAGTTGATGAAACATAGTCGAAAAAGTTGTGAAGTCTCTCAAGAAATAAACATTAAAAAAAATTATCCAGTGATTCAGAGACAATTTTTAAAGTCTGTGTAATATGCTTACAATCTGACCTAATTTGACAGGGAATTTCTAAACCTTGGTGGCATCCGAGTAACTCACTGCTGACAAGATGTGATATATTATATGTAATAATCTATATATCTAATTCCCAAGTCGCCCCCTGGTGTGCGGATGCTTAAATCTGCACATCGGGGGGACCTGGGGGGGAGGGAGAGGTTTGTGCACATGTGGGTCCCCACGTGTGCACAAAAATCCTAAATCTGAAAAAAAACATCAGGGGGATGTTTAAATCCCCCCGAAACTCACAGAGCGTCCCCTGCGCATGCGCAGGGAACGCTCTGCGAACGCCGCTGCCGCCGCTTGGAAGTTGAACAGCGAGCAGGGAGGGAGGGCCAGAGCGGCGAGCCGCTCG
>NW_015174866.1:451873-454267 GCF_001447785.1 Gekko japonicus | reverse complement strand
TCCCTTCGGAGCCGGGGGGGGGAGAAAAAGCCGCCGCCGCTTGGGAGGGAAGCAGCGAGTGGCGAGCAGGGAGGGGGGAAATCAGCGAGGCCTCCTCCGCGTGCTCTGCATGGAGCTCCCCCGCTTCTCCCCCCCGCCGCGATTTTTGCCGGTCCCCTTTCTTGTATATCTTATTAGCGAAGCCAAGCAAAAGCATTAGGCATCATTGCTGACTGTCCCATTCTCTGATCTTGCACTGGAAAGTTATGGGCAAGGCAGCAGTGGCTTGCCACAGGGGACTGCCTCTCCCAACCCCTAGGGTTTCTTCCTTATGCCCCCATAGAGTCACATTCCCTATTATTTGTTAGAGGTGAACATTCCACTCCTATTGTCGTAATGTACATGAAAGTTTATCTTTTTGTCATAATAACTGTAAAACAATGGCATAACCATAGAAACAATGGGTTGATCTTGTATTATCATTGTGAGCTGATGGCTGCATGAGCAAAAAGCGCCCTTGTCTTGCATGGTAGCCACAATTTCTTGCATGATGGCCACAATTTGAATTGCCTATTCAAATTGGAGCACTTTCTCATTGTACCCCATGCTGTTCCCAAAGTCCGGTGATCTTCAGGAGCAGCTATTTGTGTGGTGCAAGGGGCTGTAAAAGATGGGGGGGGGCCCCTGTTCTTTAAGCAGAGCTCTCCTTCCAGCACTTTGGATCCGGTCCGTTGCATCTGGCTAAATCAAAGGGAAATTGATAAATCATGCACTGTTCAAACATTAATGAAATGCAGATGAGTTTTACTAAACAGCTTATTTAAAGCAACTAATGTTTATGGTGACCTGTTCAGTTTATTGGTTAGTAAACCAATAGTTTTCTGGAGGCTCTTAAAAATCCACCCGTAGAAAGGAGGGTTGGCTGGCACAAGCCCTCCCCTTTGTAGGGTCTGCCAGTACCCATATGCCCTGGCTGAGCAGGAGGGCGGACCACCCAGGAGGAAACACCCCTGCGCTTAAGTTGAAGAGCCGTGGGCAGAGGGATGGAAATCCATGAGCAAGACCATGGATGTTCATATTGGCGGGAACACGGCCTGCATCCCCCAGCACTTTCCCTTCACTAACTGGCACCCGGGGCCCTCCTGCTTGGTGTTTGTGTCCAAGTCAGTTGACCCGCTTCCTTTGTACTACCAGTACAGCCACCACTTCCCAACTTTTCAATCCCCACTGTTTTTCTGTCATTCTACCTGAAAGGGGTCCAAAGTGGCTATCCTCACAACCAATGTTCCCTCTAAGCTGTGGAGTCTTGTGAGCAAAAATTCTACTTCGTGAGCTCCTGGCATTAAAGCCGTGAGCGAGCGATTTGGCTACTGCATAAATTAGTTTGCTCGGGAGCACTCCTTCCTGAGTTAAGGCAAAAATGTGTGAGCTGAAGGCTAAAAATCTGTGAGCCTGCTCACACTAACTCAGCTTAGAGGGAACAGTGCTCACAACCATCCTACGAGGTAGATTAGGCTGGGAGTACATGACTGGCCCAAGGTCATCCAGCAAGCCTCCATGGCAAAGTACGATCAAATTAAAAGCTCAAGCATCAGATGTCAACTATAACTGGGCTCAGTTCCCACAACAAGGGCAGCGAAGCCCCCCTGACGCTTCGCTTATACACATGTACAGGTGGCAATTCGATTGGAGACCCACAAACAACGAGCCTCCAGTGCCAACTATCCCCCATCAGATCAATTTCATGTCCGGTCCACCCCTCCGTAATAAAGCTGGCTTCCAGGACCCTAAGACACTAGGGAAAAGGAAAGAGGGAGCAGGAGCCCATAAAAAATGGCTGTCCCGGCCCAGGGGAGCAGGGAGGTGGCACGCACTTACATTCGCGCGTTTCGCCACTTGCATTGCCATGGCAACGGCCTAGGTGGAGTCCTCCCCCCGGTTAACGTTGCGACAACCGATCAAAAACAAAACAAAAAACATAACTTGTGATACTTCTAATGCGCACGCGCCTATTACGTTACCCCGGAAAAGAAAGATTTATCAACTTCCGCTCCTTCCTACCTTCGTTGGGACCATAGAGATAAATGTTGCGCTTCGCGCACAGCTCTTTTAAGGTTCCCAAGTACAATCCCTCAAATGAGTGGCAAGAGAAAGTAGAAATACAGGAGACTATGAAACGCCCGCTCCCCCCTTAAAGGGTAGGGTTAGTTGCTCACGTCTGAAATAATCGTGACCTCAACCCCCCATCCAAGTAATACATTTTTGCGGGTCTGGGTAAAAGTCGGATCTAAATGGATCCTCATGAATTTATATGATTTTTACACTGAAACGAAATAAAACCACCATCATATTGTAGGTCATGTGTTGGTCTACAAGGGGCACCACAAAAAAAATCCATGAAAGTTTATGCTGGAA
>NW_015174866.1:446183-451745 GCF_001447785.1 Gekko japonicus | reverse complement strand
CCTACGCCTCTATGGCTCTTTCGTTCACGGATGATGCTTGCATCAACATTCCGGTTCCGGTAGAGAAAAATGGCGGGTTTGGGAATCTATGGTTGAATCCCGCGCGTTCTCTCCGTTCTCTCCCGATCCTTTCCCCCTCTCCATGGTACACTGGGAAGCGAAGTGGGTCGGGCTTATACCTCCGCTAGCTGGTCCTTCCTGCGGGCTACCATGGCGCCTGCCAAAGGTGAGCGAAAGACACCGCTGCTTTCCCTTTTCCACACTACTCACTCCTCCAAAGAGAAACAGATCCTGGAGGTGGTCTGCTTCTCTCATACCCTCATTCCCCTTGCAGTAAGAAAGAAGCCATTTGTTTAGCTGAGGTGCGGGGGGAGAGGCTGGAAAGGAAGTTCCCGAAATCAGATGCTTTCGATAAAGAAGCAGCAATCTGGGAGAACGGGGAAAAGAAACACACGTGTGTGGTTGGCTGAGTTTCTACTCCTTAGTGTGTAGAGTGTTGCTATCGTGGAATAACGGAACAGTTATAGAACACGCAGAATATTCATTCTCCGTTGTCTGTCGAATAAGAGGAAGATGATGAGTTTTACTAGATGAAGACCACGAGGACTGCTTCGCACCAGCCCCACTGTAATCCTGTTCTAGGTTGGGGTGTTGATTAAGGCGGGGGGGGGGGAAGTAACATTCCCTCCTGATTTTGGCAAAGACTGAAAATGGTTTTCTCTGTTGGGATCCTGAGTCTTCACCTATTTATTTAGTGGAAACGTTGCTAATCCTGATGTGACTACTTAAGTAGAAGGCTGCCTTTCAGCCTGCCTTTTCATACAAGGAGACTGAACGTTTGCCATGTGTGATGCTGTGATATTGCTCCCCTTTCCCCCTTTCTGGTCCCAGTACAATAATCTAGACATTGATCCAGCTGATCTGGCTCCAGGTAGGTGTGTTGTTCAGATGAGAAAAAAAGACATGAGTATAGGTATCTCATGTTAGAAAATCAGGACACAGATGTATGTGGATGTGAAAAATTTAATGTGAGAAGCATTTCTTTAACATAATATGCCATAATCATTTTCTCCAATTGTTGAAGACTTGGATAAAAATGTAAGTTTCATGGGCTCATTGCTGTGGGCTATGGAAACATTTACACTAGTCTATGCAGATATTTGAGCTGCAATGTTGTTAACTATATTACAACACTTTACAAGCTCAAATGGTAAAAAGCACAATTCTAAAATTGTTTTTAAGATTTGGAGTTGTAAAATGTGTAGAAATGGGGCACTTTTTTGGACAGTTCTGTTGCTTTTCCATGGCAAAGTTGGAGGATGCATAACATTTCTTGGTAAAGTGGTGAGCACTATTTGGAATGAATTTGCTCTTCCTGATGTTGTACTTGGAATATATCACCGAAAAAGACCTGTATTTCAAGAATGAATGAGATTTTGTCTCTACCAGGATGTAGTTTGTTTACTTGATTGCAACATGCCAATGTAGAAACTGTACCTTACAGGAATGTTTACACAATGGAATGTGTAGTTCAATAAAGGAGTGAAGATGTAAATAATAGGAGCCAGAGATTCATAACTATCAGATTAGTGGTATAATAATCTATGTATGCAGCGTTAAATTAACAGAAAAATGTGTATAAAGCAAATCACTTGTCTGAGGCAAAATGCACCTCCCTGACAGCTGAATATTAGGAGTATTCAGTTTCATTCTCCAGCCCTTATTAACAACCTGCCGATCCTGCCATGTTTGCTCTTGATAAGAAGAAATGACAGCAACTCAAACACCCCCCCCCCCAGCACTGGCAATAAGTTGCTCCAGCCAAACAGGTAGAGAGCTGTATTATTGTAGAACTGTATCTCAAATAAGATGTCATTGTGGCTGTTTTGCATCATCTTTAGATGCTTCCTAGTGAGGTATGTTCTTGCTCCAGGCTGGTTGTGCTGTTTGGAATTTAAACAGCTGAAAGCCACTGTGGACACACATACACCATGCATTGGTAAAGATTCCCATTGGGCCCACATCAACATACCACCCAGGCCCAACCCAAATACCATATAAAAAGGTTGCATGACTTGCCTTGCTCAATGGGATCTTGGGGTGACCAGACCCCCAGAATTTTGCATCCTAATCCCCCCCACCCTGTGACCCTGAATATAGAGGGCAGCAGTTTGAAAGCATGCTTGTTTTCTAAAGTCAAGATGACAAATCAGTTGTAGTACTGCCACTATATTGTCAAGGTGGTTTGGGGTCTCCTGTCTTACAGTGAAGTGGTTTTGTTTTGTTTTTTTCAGAAAATGTCAGTTTGCTTTTAAAACTGTACTACTTGATGGTGATGACCTTGGTGGCTGCAACCTACACAATAGCTTTGCGGTACACAAGAACAACAGGAACAGTTCTATACTTTTCGAGCACAGCTGTGTGTATCGCAGAAGTTATCAAGCTATTTCTAAGTTTGGGCATTTTAGCAAAGTAAGTAATGTAAGTGCTGGTTGGCAGATTGGAATAGTGTAATTGCTCATTTTAGTATCATTTACATATCTTTCTTTTAAAATTTTCACTCATATTCTAAACTCATATTTCACTCATATTCCAATAAATATTTTTATTTTTCCTTGGAGTATTTAGTTAGGCTTCAGTTTTATTTTTTTCCTGTGGGCATACAGTATCCCCCCCCCCAAAAAAAGCCAACAACAAATACTTCTATGAAAAGTTCTGTTAAAGTGCATGAGAAAACAGGCATGTTTTAGATTTCTTTTCTAAATCTTGCCTCTGAGCAGCTAAATAAGTGGGTGTAGTAGTCTGAATTATTCTTGTTGAATGTGATTTGGATAAAGTTCAAGATGTCACTATGAATTAAGTTCCATTCAGATTCCTAACTTGAAGTTATAAGGGTTGATCTGAGCACATAGTCCTCAGAGTTAGTCAAGAAAAACCTGCATTTTCATGCTGGAGAACAGAAAGCTCTAAACAGTGAACTTTAAGGATTGAGAGTACACAGAAAAAGAAAAGCTGGGCTGCTTTCCTTTGAACTTGCACATGACACAAGATACTCAGGGAATCTGACAGTGCCATCCTAAGCACTGTAATACGCTTCTACGTCCATTGAAGGCATTGGGCTCTGAAGTCTGTAACTTTGCTTAGGATGGCACTGTGAATTACTTATAGATCACTATAGCTCTCTGAAACATGTTAGTTGTTTCAGATATCGTTTTCTTGATAGGAAGTTGCAGTTTGTCCCTGTATGAAATAGACCTGGCTTATCTGTCTCATACCAGGCTGTATGCCAATAAAAGGTATTTGAATTGAATTGTCTCATACCAGGCAAGTTGCTCCTTCCCTATCTCTTTATACTCTCCGTTGTTCCAAGATGGCAACCTACCCAGACAACTTCCATATTTTGAGCAAATCTCTAAGGTGCAGGCTAACTTTTTACATAAACCCAATTGTCTGTTCTCCTGGCATATAAATTACAGTATGACCTAATACACTGACATTTTGGGCTTTGTATGCCTAAATTTAATTTCAGATATTCATTCTGATAAAAAAATGCACACTTCTCCACATGTGCTTATTTCATCACGGATTTTAGTTTCCTAGAGAGTTCTGTACATCCACTGGGGATGCACATGTTGGAGTTCCTAAGCGTACAGAAAATTCCAGGATTGGTTTGTTTGGATAAACAGCCAATGGCTTTAGTCCTACGCAGACACAGTCCTTCACTGTAATTTGTTTTTTTAACCATAGTGAAATATTATGTCTGAATACCTAATTCATGGCTAAACACCGATCAGTAACCAGGATATGAAACCATGGCTTTCAGTGGGCTTGCAAATCAGGGTTCCACTAATCATCATTAAGCACTACAAACTGACAGCCAGTTTGGTGTAGTGGTTAAGAGCGGCGGACTCTAATCTGGAGAACCAGTTTTGGTGACCTTGGGTCAGTCACAGTTCTCTCAGAGCTGTTCTCTCAGAACTCTCTTAGCCCTGCCTACCTCACAGGGTGTCTGTTGTGGGGAGGGGAAGGAGATTGTAAGCTGCTCTGAGACTCCGAGTGAAGGGTGGGGAATAAATCCAACTCTTCTTCTTCTGCATCTATGCTGAATGAATAATGGTTAAGCATTGTGTTTAGACTGAGAAAACAAGGCAGCTTCCCTAACTCTTTAGCCTATGTGCTAGTAAGCGGAAAAACAGGCCCTGCAGGCACACTCAGGGTAACAAAGATGGCCACTGTTGGGCTGGCTAATGTCTTGCTGTCAGGTGAAGAGTTTAGTGCACCCTTACTAGGAAAACCAGCAAGGCTGTTTCCCCCCCACCAATGGTGGTTTCTAATTTCCCTTGCCAAGAAGGCCTCTGGATTGGCACAGGGCAGTTAATGGATGTTAGCAATGGTTTATGAAAACTTATTTCGAACTACTGGCATGCAGCTAGGGATCAATTTAGGCAGGCATTTTTCCTGGAAGATTCTTAGAATAGGCCCCTATGTAGGACTATTTCTGGAAAATCTTGGTTCTACAGTACTTAACTGTCAATAAGCAGCTATAGTAATATTTGTACTCAAATCTTTGTTATTTTTCAGAGAGACTGGAAGCCTGAGTAAATTGTTAACTTCTTTAAGAGAAAATGTGTTGGGCAGTCCTAAAGAACTATTCAAATTAAGCGTTCCATCTGTTGTGTATGCCATTCAGAACAACATGGCTTTTCTGGCTCTTAGCAATTTGGATGCAGCGGTTTACCAGGTAATTGTGGATGTTAGGAAGTAACCTGCGGAATCCCTTATGGGTAGCTATAAAGATGAGTTCACACACATTAAAAACAGAGTGTTTCCACAGACAGAAGGGATATCCATCAATGGAGCACAACTCCCCCTCCCCTCCTGCTGCAGCCCAAACAAAATGCTACTCCTGGGAGACATCAGGGCTGCAGTGGAAGCAAGAAGGTCGTACTCTGTGGCTGGAAATTCTTCTGTTAGGTCCAAGCCCATGGTTACAGCATTGATTAGACAGAGCTGCAGATTGGATGGCATCACCTTGAACATGGTACTTTCAGTGTCAGCAGTTTACACCACCGACCAGCAAATCATGACAGGGAAACATCATCCGTGATGCATCGCTAAAAAACAGGGCTTTCTTGTAAGTTGTGAATGCTCTCAAGACAAGGGCTTCAGTGGTGAAGTTGACAAGTAAAAGCTGACATTTGGCAATGAGATGCTAGAGTATGCTTACCCCAAGAGACTTTAATAGACCATCTTTCAAAAGGTGATAGAATTTGCCAAATCTTTTGGTTATTGCTCTGAAGAAGCCTCAGGCTCAGCAACTAACCCATGGCCAGGTTAAAGCTTTGTTACATGCAGGTGCATTGAGAGTAATCCACCTAGCTTCATATGGTTATTCCAGATACTAATATGTAGGCCAGATAAGCAAACATCTCCTGGGAATGCATGAAGTAGAATTGACATTTTTGGCTTTAAATGATCGCTTATACCGTTCTGCTTTGAATGCCCTTTTCCCAATTGAATAAAATTGTGCCCCTTTTCTCCATCAGGTCACCTATCAGTTGA